>NC_053132.1:21012361-21234861 GCF_010015445.1 Perca fluviatilis | reverse complement strand
TGATGAGCCGAACCGAGCTGAGCTCCCCTCCCCCCGGGGGCAGGATTGTTATTTAGAACATCTTGGGACCTTTTCAAAGCCAGCAAGATCACAGTCTGGTGCTAGTCTCATTTTTCTGACAGCAGCTTCCAGCTATTGTACGCCTGTTTTTTTATTTCTATAACAAAAAAAAAAAAATGAAATCCACTCTGAAACCCTTTTACACTGCTGAAAATCAGCTATTGATTATTCTCAGAGCCAGTGTCGTGAGTCTTGTTTGTGGTTAATTGTTCTTATAATGTGACAACTTCATATATTTTCCCCACACAACACACACAGCTATAATGGAGTCTGTCTGGAAGCCTTTAAATTCAAAAGCAGTTTTGGTGTCTGTAATTCAAAATCAAAGAGCACGGGTGCCTTTCCAGACACACTATTTAGCACAACATTCATACAGTGAAAGAAATCCATTGTGTAAGACCGCACTGAGGACAAGTGCCTCAAAGGACCAGAATGCAAAGCAGTCAGAGGACGTGCTGTATTTTGAGTTAGACTCAATTAAGGGTCCACAATATATCAGTCACCTTATCAGTACTGGGCAATAAGTTCTTCAAAATGGGTCATCCCTGTCTAACAATATCTATTGTTTTTATTATTATAAGTGCACAAGCTTGCTACCTTTATTGCAATGCATTGTTGGATTATGCATTCGGGCTTTTTAAAAAATTTTTTATGGTTTATTTATTCCAAGAAGTACGAGATTTGTCTGAACTCTTAAAGGAGCATTTAATCCTTCTGTTTATCTGAAATGTTCAAAGTCACCATATTTGGAGATTTCAGTGAGCAGCCACCATAAATGTGCGTGCCTATGTTGGGAGAAAAAGGTGATCTCCGACTCCGTGTGCATTTCTAAAAGCTTTCGTGATAATTGGAGGGAGCCGGTTTCATCTGTTATATTTACTAAAGCGTCAGCGTGATAGTCGGCATGTTATAGGAAAACCCTAAGGATCCACCAGCCGGAGAAAATATCAAGATATTTGAAAATGTCATGAATTGTTGTACATTTCCAGTATAGTGATATACTTACCTCTTTAAATTTCTGCAGGCATTTGGAAACAGGGTAGTGTGAGTAAATAAGTCAGGACAGGTACTAGTTAATAACTGTTTTTAAGACATCTGCAGCTGCACCAAGCACACAGTTGAACTGTATCACTGACCACAACATGTACACCTGCAATTTGTATATGTCCTTGTCAACCTCTCTCTCTCTCTCTCTCTCTCTCTCTCTCTCTCCCTCCCTTCCTTTTGGCAGGGTATTATTTTTCCACTCCTCTTCCTCTCTGAACGTCTCCCCACCATCACACACACCCTCTTGCCATGCAGGAGGTGTAACCCTCCTTCCTCTTCTTGCTTGTGCACCATCGGAGGAGCCCTAAAACAGAAAGGAAAAAATAACACAATCCCAACCTGTATCCAGTCAAGATGTCAGACCCCGATGCCTCCTCGCCGGCAGACCACCCGCTGCCACTCACCTCCCCCCGGACCCCCCTGCAGCTCTCCTTCCCCTTCCTGAGGGAGGGCAGCCGGGTTTGGGAGAGGGAGAGGGAGAGGAAACCGCCACAGCCCGGAGAGCTGCCTAGCCCACTGCCCACCAAACGCACCCGCACATACTCAGCGTGAGTAGGAGAGTAAATGGTTAATGAATGCCACACAACCAGAATCCAGAAATGTCACGTCATTGTTCCATTAAGGAGATACAAAAAGCTTAAAAACTAGACTTTTAAATAATGTCTGATGCACTATCTCTCTCCCTCCCTCTGTTTTCTCTATGTGTCTCTCTTTCTCTGCAGGACAGTGCGAGCCAAATCAGGTCCAGTATATAAAGGAGTGTGTAAAAACTTCTCCAGGTCTCAGGGTCATGGATTCATACGACCCTCTCACGGCGGAGAGGACATCTTCGTCCACATCTCTGAGTGAGTGCATTTGCTTAGTTTACACTGTCGGGAGTTTTCATGACATTGAATGGTTTTGTGGAAGTTGATTGGACTATGTAGAATGCAATAATTGAACCGTTAACTCACAGAACAGTGTATTTAACATAAAAGACATTTGGGTAACACTTTACTTGAAGGTATCGACATAATCGTGACGTGACACTGTCATAACTATGACATGACACTGTCATGAACGTGTCAGAAATGTTATAAACAAGTCATAAACATTTATGACTTCTGTCATTACGTGTTTTTGTCATGACAAGTTGACATTGTTTGAGTTGTCTTGATTATGACAAGTTGACATTAATGGAAGTGGCCTTACCAGAAGTTGTCTTGGTCATGACAACTTGACATTAAATTAGTTTGGGATGTCTTTGTCATGACAACTTGACATTAAATTTCTTTGGAGTGTCCTTATTAAGACAACTTGACATTAAACAGGAAGACATTGTAATGTCATCCTGGTTAATATCAAGTTGTCATTACAAAGACATCCCAAACAAATGTAATGTCAACAAGTCATGATCAAGACAACCCAAACAATGTCAACTTTTCATGACAAAAACCAAATGACACTTAATGACAGAAGTCATAAACGTTTATGACTTGTTTATAACGTTTATGACATGTTCATGACAGTGTCATGTCATAGTTATGACAGTGTCATGTCACGATTATGTCGATACCTTCAAGTAAATTGTTACCGACATGTGTGCCACCACTTCCAGGGATGTGAGAATTGACGGTATTAAAGACGGCTTTTTTCCCAGTAAATGTAATCGTAACTTGCATTAGGAAGTGTATGATCCAGTGTTTTCTAGGGCTTGACCTAGAGACTAAAAGTCAGGATACTGTATGTCTGTTGCATCGACTTTGATTATCTGTCTGTCTAGCAAGCCCCCCCCACCTTCATGGAAGTGCTGCGCTAAATTGCCGTACCTGTAGCTGAGACAGTGCCAACTCAGACTTTACATTTGAAAATAAGCCACTGCCCATGAATGAGTTAAAATGAGTTTTGTGTTTCCTGGGCAGCATTGATGGAGAGTACGTGCCTATGGAAGGGGACGAGGTCACGTACAAGGTGTGCCCCATCCCTCCCAAGAACCAGAAGATCCAGGCTGTCGAGGTGGTGCTCACCCACCTGTATCCAGGCACCAAGCACGAGACCTGGTCAGGTCAGATCATCAGCTCCTAGAGCTGCGCTCCAGGTTGCAAAGGCTGCAATGGCAAAGGGGGATTTGGATTTGGATTTGGATTTAGTTTTATGTTTATTGTTTTTCGGGTTGTATCAGGTCAAGGGAAACGGGATCGTAGCTGGGCGTGCGGCTGAATTCGGCCTGAGGCGGCCCGGATACAAAATGGTGTTGGTAAACGTTTGAGTTTGAGGGTTAGGGCTTGAAATTAAGCTTTGAATGTACAGTATATGTGTGAATGTTTTTTTTTGACGGTCATCATTTGAATGTTTTGGTTTGGGGTTTGAAAGTTAAGGTTCAGGTTCAGGGCTTGGTGATTGAACTGTATATTTAAGTTGGAAAATCAGTGTTTGTTAGGGGAAGCAAAGTCTCCAACGAGTCAGGATGCTGAAGAGGCCGAATCACATTTTGAGAACGTTTGACCCAGTTTGGCTATATTGACGCTCCATTTACACACTACAGACAGGAGTCAATGGAGTTCAGAGTCTCAATCCTGCTTTTATTTTCTTTCTTTTTACAACTACGCCACCAACTGATGCAAATAACATTCCACCAACCGTCAAAAGTCGTGTGAAAAATGTACAGTACAGCCATGTTGTGTCTGTGTTTACAAAGACAGACGGGGGTGGTTGCCTGACAGCAGAATCAAAAGGAAATAAAGTGACATTTTTAACAACCCTCTGGGTTGTTTATGATCAGGAAGCAACAGCTGCTCAGCTCTGTCTTCATCTCACTGCCTTCAGAAAACAGAAGCATTTTAAAATGGTTTCAGGGACAACACAACCCTGCTAGTGCATTGGCTGCCAAATGCACTTGCACTGGAAAGCATCCAAATAGCTCTTAATGTGTTTCGGCCTCAAGAGCTGCGATAAAGCTCTATAAATAAGGAATTGTTTTCCTTCTTAACTTAGCGCTAGTGTACTTTGTGTACTTGGCAAGTGTAGAAATCCAGTATTATTGGAGCCAGCTCCTATGACGGTCTTAGGTCTTGGTGGTAGAGACAATAGCTGGATGTCGTGTGTGGGTCTGCCATTGAGAAACCAGACCAGAGGGTTTTTGGTCGGGGAAGGAAGCTGGAGAGGGAGGGAAAGTTCAGGGAAGAACAGGCAGAGGACGGAGTGATTATCTGTAGATGTACTTGAGCGCTTGATTTGAAATGTTACAAAGCACGTGTGATCAGGAAGACCATGTTTAAAGTCCGCGGTCATAATAAGCCGATTAAAGGAAAATAAGAATCGCCCGATTCGATTTTTAAAGAGGGTCAAGCTGAGGTAGATGAACTGCAGATTTTTAGCTGGAAGGTTTGAACATCGGGGAGTCCTGTAAGTTCCAATACGTCACGGCAAACGACTGTGAAAATAAAACAAATATATATAAACAACAGAGCAGCAAAAGCTTCCTAAAAAGACTATTTATTTATTGACTTATTTATTTTCATTTGTAGTTTGGTTATTTAAAGCTGCATTTATAAGTACATGTGCAAATGTAAGCCTATTTGAATACACTGCACACCTCACTCTAATGATACTACTCTGTTAATATCCCTTTGCTAACTGTGATGTCATCATCGACAAACCTTTCCGAACACAAGTTTCTAATTCCCACATATTCCTTGTCTAATATATTTTTTTTTAATAATTATGTGATGTTCAAAATAACGAGCAGTTCATTGTGTTGATGTGTTGATTCTGTTTTCATCATGCTGTAACGCGGCCTGACTTCAGAGAGGCATCGCCACAGTAACACACTGCATCTGTTGTGTTGTTGTTCTTCACTGTGAGAGAAACACGTTTGATTTGCACTTTTATTTTTGTCAAATCACTGTGACACTGTCCTTTTCTCATCAGGGTGAAGTTGGAATAAAAACTTACTCCAGTATCACTGACCTGTGTGGAAATATTATTTTGATAAAGTAGTGCAAAGACTGTTCTGTGCTCTTTTGGAGTTTAGTCTAGTCTTCGTTGGTGTCGGTACAAAGTGGAATAACTGGGGCGGTTATTTTGAGTGCCCTCTTTTGCTGTGAACTTTGCCTCAGCGTCTCAGACTTAGAAAATGTTCATCTGGGTTTTTGCTTTGGCACAGACTATTTTATTTTTTTATTTTTTTGTCTCACTGGAATCCATTAGAGGGCAGCCCAGCACAAATCATCTGCCAGTTCATTACATAACTATCCATGCTAGGCCTAAAACACATGGGTCAATGGACAAAAAAAAAATGAAAAAGAAATGACACATACACATATGTACAAATTTACAATTATTCAAGTTTACTGTAAATACCTTGAGAAGAAACAATAGTCCCCTGACCTGGCAACCCACACAGACTTGATTAACTTCTATGAAGGGCAGCGGTGAAGGAAGTATTCAGAACATTTAGTAAAAGCAGCAATATCACACCATTACCATTACAAGTGAGTCCTTCATGGGAAAATGTGACCTTAAAGTGCCCATATTATGAAAAAAACACTTTTTCTGGGATTTGGGGTGTTCTTTTGTGTCTCTGGTGCTTCCACACACATACAAACTTTGAAAAAAATCCATCCATGCTGTTTTGAGTGAGATACAGGTTTCTGAATGTGTCCTGCCTTCAGTTTCCTAGTGAGCTGTTCAATATCGGCTCGGACTGTGACGTCACAGTCCGAAATGAGCTGGCTAACCACAACCGTTAGCTCGTAGCGTTAGCATGCTAACGCTAGCATGCTACATCATTCTCAATAGCAAAGCACTGCTACAACACACACAAGTACACCATAATCTACAAAAGAACTACTTACACGTGTGCCCTCATTTAGAAGTCTCCCAGCTAATCCTGCCTTGTAACTGACCAAAGTTGGAGAAACAGGCTCTCTTTTACTGTCTCTAGAGTTAGCTAGCTGACATGATCTACATCTGAGCTACTGCGCATGTGCGAGTGCAATCAAAGATAGTACAGAAGAAGAAGATGAAAAGAGGTCTCACTCTGTAGCTAAAACAGAAACCAGGTGAAAAGAGGATCTGCAGCAGTGAGAGAGAGCTGTGCAGTACAACAAAAATATGGTGTTTTTTGAAAATTAAACCATGTAAACCTATTCTGGTACAACCTTAAAATACAGTTATGAACCTGAAAATGAGCATAATATGGGCGCTTTAAGGTCCAATGTGTAGGAATTTCTCCCATCTAGCGTTGAGATCATATATCGCAATCGACTCTCTCGCGCCACGCAGTTCAAAGTACGTATTACAGGTATGGTAGCCTTCACGCTTCAAAAAGCCGGTCTCTTGCTCTTTTCAATATCCTTTTTCTTTTTCTGGGCGAAGAAGGAGACTCCTGTTCCTGAAATTTGGTTTTTGAATACGTGTGGTCCTCCATGTTTCCTTCTTCAAACTTTCCGGGGCCGGGAAGCTACGATACCCATTAGCAGCATTAGCAGCGCCTGTGAGTTTATCATGGGACAGCGAAAAACGCGAAAGGCGGAGCAGTATGTCCTGTATGTCCCTTACCGGCTAACGTATTTCAAGATGGCGCATGAATATGGAGCGTCTACCCCAGTTTATGTGAATGCAAATGTAAAATTTCAAGCCAATAGGACACACTGGACCTTTAAGTTAAACTAGCTAAGTATAAGGAGTTAAATGTACTTTAGGTAATAGAAATTAGAGCACTCTTAAAAAATGGTTTTACTATTGCTACTATAATTTATACTATATAGTTGGTAACGGTACTATAGCCCTTTAATAAATGTTGCGGAGAAGAAATATATAGTGGCACAAAAGGGAAATACTCAAGTATAATAAGTATCTCACATTTGTATTTAGGCACAGAACTTAAATGTAGCTACTACAGTGATAATGGAGCCTTTAGAGATGATTAGAGTAAAATTCATTGCAATGCCAGAAAACTACAGGGTATTATTGTAGAAAGAATGTACATTTTTAAATTTTGCCTTTTTATTAAGCCGGCATCACTCTGACCACAAGGTGCCAGTGTTCCATCTGCCACTGAATCTCTGATGAGGGAGAAACACTAACAGGGCAGTCTTTAGGAAACAGCTGTCTCTAAGTCCTTCACATGTAACACCACATTTGTTGTATTTCATAGATAGGACCTCCCCGTTTTTTTTTTGATATTCGAACGGTAAACAAAAGTAATTTTCTAATTGTATCAGCAGTCAGACAGCTCTTTTTTTTTTTACTAGGTTTATGTATTATGTGTCAATGTAGAAAAAAAAGAATAAATTGAATATGGGAATTAACAAGGAAACAAATCCTGACACACCCTAATGATGAGCATGTTCCAGGTGTAATAAAGAGAAATCAATCAATCAACAGACAATGATATAAAACAAATGAAGAAAGCAAGCACAACGATAAGCATAGTGAGGCAGAAAAGATAGGACTTTGGTCAGATCCGGCCTTTGTTCGATCGACCCATATCTTTTAAACCTAGAAACTGCAGCCATATGTCACAGGAGCTAAGAGTTTGACATGCTTTTTTAAATAGATTTAATCACACGCTATACAGCATTACTGGACTTATGTCTGAAATGTGGCCAAAGTCAGGAACACACACACACACACACACACACACACACACACACACACACACACACACACACACACACACACAAAACACACACACACACACATTTTAATTTTCAATTTAATGACAGGAATTAATTATCAGGTTATTACATGCAACAATTTAAGGTGATTGCTGCCAGTAATAAGGTGATAATGAATTCCTGTGAGAGTTACAGTAATAAATGAATACATACAATGCAGCACGGACTCCAGAAAGTAGTTAGAATCATGAGTTTCTCTCTGTCTCTGTGTGTGTGTGTGTGTGTGTGTGTGTGTGTGTGTGTGTGTGTGTGTGTGTGTTTTTCACACAGGGTGAATTACAGGGTGTGGATGTACGTATGTGGTACAGATAAACACTATACAGAGAGCCTCTGAACTGAATCACAGACGTGTTTGGTTTAACAGCGTGTTATCTGTGATGAGTTTAATGGCCCGACCAACCTTCGCACTTCTCTTTTCTCTCCTTGCCCTCCTTTCCCTAGGCTGTCTTCCCGAAATTTACAAGCTGTGTGTGTGTGTGTGTGTGTGTGTGTGTGTGTGTGTGTGTGTGTGTGTGTGTGTGTGTGTGTGTGTGTGTGTCTGTATCTGCAGGCTGCCTGTCTCTGACACATACAGTGAAGACACTCACACAAACACACATACAGGGATGCTCCATCTCGTAGGATGGACTCAGATTTTCCTCAGAGAAAAAAATGTATTTATGATTTGGGGGGAAACTGTCCCTTTAAGCTAAACGTTGCAGAGTTACCTCCATGCTAACGGTGCAGAAACTAAATTACATACAGATATATAGCTAGGTCCTGGTAAGGAACAAGTACATTTACAAAAATGTCAGTAGTGGCCAAACGGTGGAATCACAACTTCCATAACAGCACGTGATGCCATGGGGACCCTTTTAGACACGTCTGTAAATCAGCAGATCATTTTATTTTCCAGCATCACAACTCCCGTGAAATGACTCGTTTCACTGTCAGAATCGGATCCATTTGGCAAGATAACATTTGCAAAGTCTAGAAGAGCTGCAAATTTGAATCATGTAATCCCCATTCAAGTTAGCCAGAGCGCTAAACCAAAAGTAGCTGGCTCGGGCCGGCGGAGGTCTCTAGTGTGCCTGCTCTATGGGCCCCGTAATGCGGAAGCAGCGCCAGTCATCCGGGTCATTTTATACGCAGAAGTTGAGCTTTTCGGGTGCCGGGGTTTGACTAATGCCTGCGGCCCTTTGCTGCATGTCACTCCACCTCTCTCTCCCGTTTAATTTCTTTAGCTGTCCTCTCAATAAAGGCCTAAAAATGCCCCAAAAAAATCTTTAAAAAAAAGAAGTTGAACTTTTATGGCTTCAAGCATGACTAAGCAACTTTCATAGGAATGAACAGGGCTCTGCCTCCAATGCTGTATCCAGTTCTCATTATACACCTATGGTGGAGAAGCATTGTCCTTCTTTACCATTCAGACCATTTTACAGTTGTGAACATAAACGGCCTAAATGGCCCCAAGTTTATATATTGTTGCAGTGTATGTGAATGACATCAACTGACAGGAAGTCAACCATAGCTATAAAACAATGAAATTAACAAGGGGCCAGGCTGTTGCCTAGAAATGAAATTCCATTGAAAAGGTCTATACAGTCTATGTTGTGAATTCCTTCTGTGCTCACCAAGGAAAAACATGATTTTAGGAAGCCTTAGTGACAGGCGTGTTCAGGTGTGCTCTGCACCTTAGCACTTTAGTTATGTTCTCAATTTACAGCTAACACACTTGGCAATAATTTCTTTCCTTCATGTTTGCTGTCAATGTGAGTTTCAGGTCCATAAGCACACAGTATACCACAGGACTAGTTCCAGATACATTTCCACAGGTGACATGTGTGCAAGGCCTCACCATCACCCTGCTATTGAAGGTCAGTGCAGCTTATTTTACATTACACTGACCTCAAATATCCAGTTATTTGCTGAACTGCTGTGAAGAATAAGATCATTATAGGTGTTTTTTCCTTTAAAATGACCATCCTTTGTAAAACAATCTGTGCTCTGTGTGTTTATGTGTGTTTATGTGTTTGAAGCTTGTAAATTACGCAGACCTTGGCACATCAATAGTGAGAATCTTATATGACCCGCCTATGGGTCTTTAAAGGTTGTATATTAACAACCTGATGTGGAAAGGACAGGTAAGCTGCCACTGAGAGGAACAGAGGGAGTGTCAATGTGAGAAGCAAACGACTCAGTGAAGACCACAGACAAGGGTACTGGATGTTGCTCTTGTAAATAATCTTTAGGTTCTGGAGCGGACGCTATTTCATTTCTGGAATTTACAACGACAATTAATAGGCCGTTCTTGGACTGTTGTGGTGACTTTACTGCACCATAGATGCATTGGACTCTGGAGCAGGAGTAGTGACAAAGCCAAACGCTGAAAGCCTATACCTTTTGAGCTTTTTACAAAAAAAAGCTCAAAAATATAAATGCTCGTAACCTCCGAGCTGAAAATGGGACCAGGGTGGTGGTGGTTGTGTGTCTTGGGGATTCTTGCTGCTCCATGTCGGGGCATCACACAGTGTCTGGATGGGTTTACAATCAATGTGATCCTGCTGCAAGATGAAGAGTCTCCCTGGAGTCTGAATTTTGTGGAAGGACAAATAAAGAAGGCCTTAGAGACAGACGCAACCATTAATGCTGCAGAAGGTAATAAAGTACAAAATTACAACATAAAGACATCTGCATGTGTACACAAAATGATGTTACATTATGGGCACAAAATTATTATTATTGTTACTGTTGATTCTGCAGTAGAAATTCGGGACACTTTAAAGGTATAGTAAGTGATGTTAGTCAGATACACTTTTTGTCAAATTCAGCAAATATCTCCTCACGGTCACTTAGCTCTCTATTTTCTGTGTGCGCTGAAAAAATGTGTATTAATACACAGCCCTGGCTGTGAAAGGAACAGAAAGGATTGCAAGAGCCACAAAACACTATTCCAGTCCGGCCAGTATTTATCAGTCTGTTAATCTGGGGGGCGGAGCTTCTGAAGGGGGGGTTGTATTTGTTTGGCAGTTGAGTTCAAATATCAACAATCTTTGCACAACATCGCTTACTGCACCTTTAAAGCTACATTGTGTAAGAATTTCTCCCATCTAGCAATAAAATTGTATATGACCACCAACTGAATATTACTTTCTAACCCCTCCCCCCCCCCAATTCCGAGTGCGTTGTAACTCCTATGGTGGCCGTATTATTCCAAGAAGTACGACTTTGTCTGTGAAAGTTCCTTCCAGTGTAATAATAGTTTTACGTTATTTTGGTACCATTTCATTCAACATCAGCTATCAGGTTCCCAAACATATGCAAGCTAATGTTAGTAAAGTATCAGTGCTATTGTTATTCTGTATATTGTACAAGATTAACAGTGTAAGGCAATGTTTACAGCGTAGGAGAGAAGCAGGTTTGTGTGTTTAATATGTTTCTCTGAGCAGTATGAACAATATCAATGAAACCGAAATGAGCTCTTAGTATCTCCAGCTAGTCTGTGTTACAACTGCACGTGATGTGAGTTGTCTGCCAGGGAAATCACAACACATATGATTACATTTATGTTACAAGGTAGACAATCCTTTTTCATCATTGACGCGAGGAAAAATATCCTAGACCTCATTCTAGTGTTGTTGCACAACCATGCAACCAAGCAACTATAAAACTTTGAATTTACAGAAATAGGCAGAATTACCTGTCGAGAAGAAAGCAGGCAACTTCGGCGTCCCTTTAAAAATCCCTGCTCCTTATGAGCTCTTTCCATCTTGGAAGAGCCACTCCAATATTAACTTTGGTCTTGTTGCTTTGCCTGTCGCGTTGTCGTTTTAATTCTCTTTTTTAACTTATTTGGTGCCTCCGTTACATGTCCTAGATAGGCTTTCAAATCTACCGGAAGTCGCTGAGTAATCTTCTCCCCCTCCCTGGCATTCGTCACAGTGCCAGTGAGTGTAAAAGCGCAAAACGCGAAGGTATGTCCCTCTTTGGCTAACGTATTTTAGAGATGGAGGCGCAACATGGTAGAATACATTGGAGAGAGTCGCTCCAATGTATTCTGAATGATTCTGAATGGCAGATTCTACGCGTACACGAATACTTTGATTAGTTGGTGGAAGTAGTTACACATGAATGAGCACATATTTGTGAAAGAACAAAG
The DNA here is from genome assembly GCF_010015445.1 of Perca fluviatilis. Classification (NCBI taxonomy): domain Eukaryota; kingdom Metazoa; phylum Chordata; class Actinopteri; order Perciformes; family Percidae; genus Perca; species Perca fluviatilis. The sequence continues at coordinate 21,222,954 of NC_053132.1, read as the reverse complement.
GGGCTTTGGCTAAATTTAAAAATTACACAATGGAGCTTTAAGTTTTGATTTACATAGACATGGCTGGTAGCTGGATATTATCCTGGGCCACGTTCAGCCCCCGATAAAACGTAGCACTAGCAACACGTTTTTTTAAAACTGAAACGAGGGTGCATTGAAAACCCTGTTGTGTGTGCAGCGCTCTGCCTTTTTTATTAACATTATTATTATTACGTTACTAGTACAGCCTCATTGACACAGATACAAATTGAACATACAAGTAATTCATTCCCGTCCCCAGGACATTATGTATATGTATAAATATGAATGAAAATTAACTGTAAAATACATTTTATTATTAAGAAAAGTGTCCTGCACACTGATCTTACAGCAAATTTAAGATATATAATTTAAAACTAGCGAAGAACACTGAAAAATGACATTTGATTACATGTCCCTACTTCTAACACTACACTTTACTATAAAATATAATGATTAAAATCTTTTTTTTTTTACATTGTTTACTCCATATTCCATATATGCTTTAAATAATTGTTTTTCCAAAAAAAAAGAAAAGAACATATATATATATATATATATATATACTGTATATATGTTAGTTAAAATACACATTTTAGGCAAGTCCCCATGTTTTCACTCAGTCCACGGACACGTTCAATCTCAAAATGTTGTGCACCGTTTTGGCGATGGGGTTTGAGTTGTGTTTTCTCTCGTTTCGTGGGGTGTGTCTCGTTTATTGGCTGTGTCACAGGTGATACCCAATCAGCAGAGACATTTATGTAAACTCGTGGTAATAAAAAGGCAGAGCGCTTGCACACAACAGTGTGTTCACCATATGGTTCAACCAAAGATCCTCTGTACTTAGCACCCCCGTTTCAGTTTAAAAAAATGTGATAAGTACGTTTCGGGGCAGAACGTGGCCCTTGTACCCTAACACATTCCCCCCTATGAAAAATTTGGAACATTCCAAAAGTGACATTTTCAATAGGAAGTAGCATAATTTGGATCTTCTGAAGGCCATAGGAAGACCAAAAGTATGTTCTCTCATTTTCTTTCCTGTATACTTCATGCCTTTGTAACTATGACTGAGAAGGTCAATCTCAACGTTCTGTCCTGTTACCTAAATCATTTCTTTCTTCTTTTGTTTTTGGACATTTTTGGTAAAGCACTACAATGTGCTTAGTGTCCACATGCTATTAGCATGGATGCCATGTGTACATATATTTCATGTGTTTGCCAGGTGTATGTCTTTTCTTTCAGTCCTGTTATCAATGAAGAGTAACATGACTGAGTAACAATAACAGGAGTGTGCATATATGTTAAATAGTGTTTTTTTGTCACAAATATCAATTATTTGAACATGTAACCAACCATTTCTTTAAAATAAACACAGTTATTGAGGGGATAACAAAGAAAATAGTGGCATGCTTTTAAATATGCTTTTCAATTGACACTTGAGAAAGAAAAAGAAAATGGCATAGTGGACTGATTTTTTTGTTATTTAATGAAATGTTTTTCTGCCTTTTCATTCTTTTTGCAAACCACAAAAAGGTGCAAGGTTTAATCTCACGGCTAACTATAGAGGGTTCGACACAACCTTTTATAAACGTAAAGGCTGCCAGAGTAGCACGTGTGAGGGAGTGGAGGAGCTAAGGACGCTAATGGTAAGTACAGTTTTACATCCACCTCAGATTCATGATATACTTTTTAATAACATATAGGCATAGTCTAGCCTGTGTGCTTAGCCTTAGTGTGTGTGTGTGTACAGTCTATGGCGTGTACCTCGAAAATAAAAAGCTATATCCACTAGGGAGCAGATCAGTGCTCACTTCATTGCACCTTGTAATGTAGACACATAAAGTTAATTTGTGAACACACGTGTACAAGCAATGCTTCGAAGAAATGCATGGTTCACAGGGGTAGCTATCACACGCATGTTAAAAGTGAGTACATCAGCAGACAGATTCAGCACTCCTAAACTTAGCCATATAGCCCCAGTGACAGACAGACAAGAACTCACACTCATTTGTATTCTCTCTCAGGAATCAAACAAACTGGGATGTGCAGTGCTTGGGCCCACCTGCACCTACGCTACTTTCCAAGTGGTTGAGTAAGTGCATTTTTTCCAAGGTCATACACATTTAAAGAAAGAACAGGGGTTGACATAAATGTGGAAATGGTGTATGTGGGATCTGTGGCTGGCCAATCTGTAGCCTACCGGAAACTCGATTTGTTCTACACGTGTGGAGACGGTTGAATTTAGGCATTGTACTCGAATAATCAGGAAAGGATAGCCCATTGGTCAGGGGATGGGACCTGAGCAATCAGGTTTCTGGTACGGATCGGGTAGTGACAGGATCTACTTCTAAATAAGCTTCCTAACATTAGGTTGTGTAGATGCGTCTATAGCTACATGTCTCTACGATCCATCTTACCATTTTTTCCATCCATGTTTATGTCATGCTTATGTAGAGCTGGGCAATATATCAATATTATATCAATATCGTGATATGAGACTAAATATCATCTTAGATTTTGGATATCGTAATATCGTAATATGGCATATGTGTTGTCTTCTCCTGGTTTTAAAGACTGCGTTACAGTAAAGTGATTTACTTTTCTGAATTTACCAGACTGGTTTTTCCCCACTTAGTCATTATATCCACATTACTGATGATTATTTATCTAAAATCAAAGTGTGAAGAAGCACCAATAGTCAAAACTACAATATCGTTGCGATATCGATATCGAGGTATTTGGTCAAAAATATTGTGATATTTGATTTTCTCCATATCGCCCAGCCCTATGCTTATGTATTTCTCTCTCTCTCTCTCTCTCTCTTTCCACCCCTTTCCAATTCTCTGTCTGTCAGTGTGGAACAAGGTCTGAAGCTCGGTACGCCAATCCTCTCGGCAGGAAGCTTCGGTCTCTCCTGCGACAACACGCTAAACCTGCAGCGCCTCCTGCCACCGGCACGCAAGATCTCTGACTTTTTTATCAGTTTCTGGAAAGACGTCAACAAGATCAAATCTAAGTGGGAGACTGCCTATGTTTACAAGAAACAGAGCAATACTGAGGATTGCTTTTGGTGAGTAACCTAGGACAGAGGTTCTCTTTTTTCAGCCAAGGACCTCTTACAAAATAGAGAATATACCGGGACCCCCTTATGTATGTCCCTGGTAATAGTTTGATGCAGCCTATTTTTATATTTCTATAGTTTTAGTTATGTGAAAGAATAACACAAGATACGTATTACAAAGATATTAGACATGTATTTCACATATTTGCAGATTCTAAGAGTTATAGATTTAGATTCAGATTAGAATGAAATCGATGAACCATTATAGATTTAAAAATGAAAATGTTTGTTGAACTATGAAACCTTTTGTAAAGAAAAGTCATAATTTAAATGAATGAGTCTCAAAACTTTTCAGGGATTGTGTGTGTGTGTGTGTGTGTGTGTGTGTGTGTGTGTGTGTGTGTGTGTGTGTGTGTGTGTGTGTGTGTGTGTGTGTGTGTATGTGTAAACCTATGACTGATATAAAATGATATAAATCTTGTTTTTTTACTTGAATTCTAAGTGATGTTCTTTTACAGGTATATAAATGCACTTGATGCAGACTTGGGCGACTTTGCCCAAAACATTACGAGAACGGTGCTACGTGATCCAGATGAACTGAAAGACATACTATCATCACCCACAAACATGACAAGCAACTGTAAGTATTTTCTTTGAAAAAAAAACATACAACACATGGATGAAGTGCATTTAATTATTGTATGATTTTGCAAGTTTTTACAAAATGTCAGGGAATCAACTCACACAGACTTTTGATGCCCAGTTTACAACATGGCATCAAGTGGACATGACAGCAGTATTACAATAAAGTATTGGCATGCAGTGTATTCAGACTGTACTTTTAAAACCACTTGTAAGTTTGATTTTCAGAGGTCGATAATGAAAAGTTTCCCATTTTGAAGTATATGACCACAAAGGGACATAGGACAAATTAGCTCAATAGAACTATTAACATTTGCAGAGGGTTGAACTTTGGGTTGGACTCTCCCCAATGCTACTATACTACAGTATATGCTAAAACTGCAATACTTGTCTGGTGTTACATACAGCTTCTCTTTTTTGCAGTGTTCATCATGTGTGGATCGCCAATGGATGTAGAGGAGTTGAAAAATGGCTCCATAGTGGCAGACAGCAGTGATATTATCTTTATCCTTATTGATCTTTACAAGTCAGTGCTCTTTGTTCATTTAATGTCTTTTTTACTTTTTTCTCATCTTGGTATTTTCTGCATGTGTCTGTCCTGTAGACATGTTAACACTTTGACATATATAGTACACAGCAGTGATTTCCCAACAAGCCTTGCTTGTATCCTTTACAGTCTATGCTTGTATCCCAGTGGGTACTTCTGCAGTTGACAGGGGCCAGGACGAACCTGGATAAAAAATGTGGAGTACTTCAAGTAATAAAATAATAAATATAATATAATTTATAATAAAGACCTAAGAGTGTATAAAAATAGATGGCAAGCGAGCAGAGAGGTAGTTAGCTAAAAGTAAACAGTTGAAATAGTTAGCTAAAAGTAAACCAAATACCCATATACCTCAAATCCTCTATTATAGCCACTCTTTTGTCATTAAAAGTTCAATAATGTCCAGATAAAGCCAATTCAAACGCTATGCCACGCTAGGTGTTGACGAAGGAGTACTTAGAGTTCATCTGACAGCTGTGGTGGGGGTATGTCTGACAAAACGGGTTGGGAACCATTGGTAGGCTATAGCTACACTACACAGCAACACATTTGTAACTTCTCCATCCAACTTCATGCTAACATTTCACATTTTTCTTTGAGAATTCATATTGTCGCATATCCTCCATTATTTATTTTTTCTTTATCTCTAGAAATTTTGCTGCAACAAAATGTACAAAATGAAATTATTGAGTCAAAAGATTTGCCCGAATCTGCCAGCTTCAGATCCAGCAGTTATAAGAACGCCTCTACTGCCTCCTCCCCACAGCGATCAATACTACACCAACACATCGTCACTGCCGTCCATGAGGAACGTGTTGGTGCTGACTATGCCCAACACCAGAAGCTACACTATCAACACAGACCTGAAGGACAACAACACAGTGAGGACACATTTCCAAATTACTCAACGTCCTTCTTCCTCGGACTGCTGTTTTAAGGAATAGTTTGACATTATGGGCAATGCAATTTCCTTGCTTTTTTGTTGCTGAGTTACAGTAATAAATTAATAATCTAGAGTTCTTATAAGAACTGCATAAAGTAGTTACAAAATCAAATTCTCTCTCTCTCTCTCTCTCTCTCTCTCTCTCTCTCAGATGAATGATTACATGGCGGCGTACCATGATTCCGTGCTGCTAGTAGGCCAGGTGATGAGGCATATTGCAAAAAAAAATCAGTCTGAGATTCAGCAGATGGAGTTTGTCAATGCAAATTACTTCAGAGACATCTCTTTCAATGGTAAGGAAGGAGGAAGAGAGAGTGGGAGAGAGGAAATGGAACTCTAATGCACATTCATACCAGCGGTCTGTAGGGCCGTGATGCTGAACGAAACATTTTAGATCAGTTTCTGGGATGAGACACTTTGATAATAGAAAAAAAAAAAAATCCAAGAGGAAGAAAAAAGAGTGAAAGACATGCACGTGGTGGAGAAACCAATGACCTCAACGGCCCAGACAGCAGCCCTCAGCCCCACACTTGCTTACTGTTTTGCGTGACGCCCGACAGACGGAAGCTGTCAACTGCTGTCACTGATTTGTATTTTCACTGACAAAATGAAGTGATAAATATGAAGTGATATGAAGTGTTAAAGCCTGCAGGCAGCAGCTATAAGTAGCTTGTGTGTGTGATTGGGAGAACCGTTTCTTCTGTCAGGCTCTGTGTGTTTTTTTCAGGAAAAAAAAGCCCAATGCCAAATTAAATGAGTTAACACTACACAGTACACTAGTTTACAGTAGTCCCAACAGTAACTAGTAAACGGTAAACAAACACCAGAGGCTGATTTCTGGTGACGTTGTGGTGAACAAAGTGTCCGCCATATTTTTTTGTGTAAAGACATTTCTATGATTGTGCTCAGGAAGTGCTGGGAACTACAAGCTGGACAAGCATGGAGACCGAGACGTGAATCTTTCAATCATTTACACCACTACTGACGACAAGGTACGTTGTTCTCCTGTGTTAATTTTTATGCAATTTAGCAGGGAATAGAATAAACACAGATCCCTTCTTCTTTGTGTTAGCAATGTCTCAAAAAGGTCTTTAGAAATAAAAAAACCAATGTGATCTTGCTGTTATATAGTGTTTTATTCTGAAATGTGTACTTTTTCTCCTCATGTGTTTCTCAGTACCAAATTTTATTCACATTCGACACTGAGACCAAGGGAACCAAAGTGGTTGAGACACACCCTTCGTTTATCTGGGGAAAAACACTTCCTGATTTCACACCAGACCTAGGTCCAGGTAAAACACACACACACACACACACACACACACACACACACACACACACACACACACACACACACACACACACACACACACACACACACACACACACACACACACACACACACACACAGCCATGACTAATGATCGTGTCAGATGGCTGTCACAACCTTTAGTCATAAACCGTCTTTCTGCTCACTTTCACACCCATAAACCGACACACAGCACACCTGTTACAGTGTTAAGTGACCATCGGCTGTTTATTGCTGTCAATAAGATGAGTTATCTGCAGTGGAGTGTTCTGTGACTAAACTCCAGATGTGTTACTATTAGTTAAAGGGTAAAACTTTATATTTTTACTAGAGATGGTCCGATACCACTTTTTTGCTTCCCGATACCGATTCCGATACCTGAACTTGCGTATCGGCCGATACCGAGTACCGATCCGATACCAGCGTGTCATATATTTCATTATGTTTTAACATCTGTATACTACTATCTCTGTATGGATGTGATATGATTTCTTTCTTTGTTGTCGGTCTGGCTCAGGTTAAACTCTTTGTGAAACATGAACAAACGCAAACAAGGAATGCCCCAGAACTTTCTTTTATAGTTATAATGAAAAAGAATATAAATAAACTACTTTAACGTAGATTTTCTTTAGGGCTTCATTACGTGGTATCGGATCGGTGCATAAACTCCAGTACTTCCCGATACCGATACCAGCGTTTTAGGCAGTATCGGAGCCGATCCCGATACTGGTATCGGTATCGGAACATCTCTAATTTTTACTAAAAGGTTTTACCGTGGGAAAGGTTCCAGTTATACATATATATATATATATATATATATATATATATATATATATATATATATATATATATATATATATATATATATATATATATACTGTAGTTTGGAGTTTTGTCTCTTTCAAGTTCTAAATACTGTTAAAGATGACCGATAGAAGCTACAACCAGATTAAAACTGACAGAATTGAACTACAATTAAGTGTGCATTAATATTTCTGAGAAGTTGGGCAGTTTGTCTCTGGGTTAAAATCACATTGCATTCGTTACAATACAATCAAGTAAAATTCAAATGTTTAGCATCTTAGAAGCATTTTCACACATGCACGCGGGTTGAACCCAGGTTAGAGGTCACTGTGGAGTGTTCTTTTAAACCCACTGTGTGCATCCTTGAGGTTTAACCAATGTGTTGAATCCATATTCTTACTTAAAAAACATTTGCAAAGCAGACTTTTCGCAGACTTTCTTTGCATGTTACTGCCACCAAGAAACCGAATAATTTGATCATCACATAACAATTCTACACATAGTGGCCTCAAGCTTGAGCAAATAAGCACCATCAAGTCACGCTATTTTTCATATTTGGTGGCACATGTAGACCTTTCTTGCAGGTCCTTTGAGACATAAACCTTTACGTACGTGTACAATTCCCTGGATGAGTCAGGGTTTACTAGAGAAAAATTCCTAAACTTGAACATGTAAGAGTTTTTCTTTTTTTGTGCTCTCTCTCTTTCAGGCAAAATATCTAATGACATCATTGTCAGTGTGTTGGCTGTGACAGTGGTTGTAGTGGCCACCATGGCCTTCATTTTCTACCGGTGAGTGATTAATCAACTTTAGTGCATTTGTTATCATTATTGAACCATAAAATAAGTAACTGTCACTATGCAGGCTTAGTATTTGAGATTTATATGGATGCTTTTTTATCTCATAGTACATAATGTGAAACATGATTTGTGATAACTTTTATAAGTATAAATTCTATCTACTTCTATCCGTTCTATAGATAGATGTAAATAAAAGGCAGTTGCAATGCATGAGTATTGGGGTCGTTTAAAATCATAACAGAAATAAAGTGGCAGTTTTCTGATCAACTTGAAGCATTTCAAGTCAAATGATTTCTATGTCTTGATTTCAGAGCCAGTTTTTGTGTAAAATGTACAATATTGAAAGTGCACGTCTCGGGTGCCCATGGATGAGGGTCTCTGTACTATAGTGTGTTTCATGATTGTATTTTTTCCGCTGTAGACAGACCAGGAGAGCGCGGCGGGTCAGGAAGCGCTGGTCCCATATCGCCTCTGATCTTATCACACCGCTGGAGAACAACCAACTCAATGTCATCTCTCTTAAGGTAAATAAAGTGTAAACCTCTCAGTCAGCATGGAGGCTCTTCTTCAGCACACTCTTACTTATTGACCCGAACAGGACAGTATACGGAAGCCCTGAGAGCTAGTGAGAGAAGTCTCTAGAAAAGAAGAGAAGTCTGATCTAAATTGTTTCCTTTCGTGTGTTTATGACTTACAAACCCCAATTCCAATGAAGTTTGGACGTTACGTGTAAAACGTAAATAAAAACAGAATAGAATTATTTGCAAATCCTTTTCAACCTATATTCAATTGAATACACTACAAAGACAAGATATTTATTGTTCAAACTGATAAACTTTATTGCTTTTTTTGCAAATATTCACTCATTTTGAATTTGATGCCTGCAACACGTTCCAAAAAAGCTGGGACATGGGCATGTTTACCACTGTGTTACATCACCTTTCCTTTTAACAACACTCAACAAGCGTTTGGGAACTGAGGAGACTAATTGTTGAAGCTTTGTTGGTGGAATTCTTTCCCATTCTTCCTTGATGTACGACTTCAGTAGCTCAACAGTCCAGGGTCTCTGTTGTCATACTTTGTTCTTCATACTGGCCACACATTTTAATGGGAGACAGGTCTGGACTGGAGACAGGTCTGGACTGGAGACAGGTCTGGACTGGAGACAGGTCTGGACTGGAGACAGGTCTGGACTGGAGACAGGTCAGTCTAGTACTCTTTTACTACGAAGCCATGCTGTTGTAACACGAGCAGGTTGTGGCTTGGCATTGTCTTGCTGAAATAAGCAGGGCCGTCCCTGAAAAAGGCGTCGCTTGGTCGGCAGCATATGTTGCTCTGAAACCTGTATGCACCTTTCAGCATTAATGGGGCCTTCACAGATGTGCAAGTTACCCAAGTTACCCATGCAGGACACTACCATACCGTCACGGATGCTGGCTTTAGAACTTTGCGCTGATGACAATCTGGATGGTCTCTTTGGCCCGGAGGACATGACGTCCACGATTTCCAAAAACAATTTGAAATGTGGACTCGTCAGACCACAGCACACTTTTCCACTTCGCGTCAGTCCATCTCAGATGAGCTCGGGGCCAGAGAAGCCGACAGCGTTTCTGGGTGTTGTTGTCGCTTTGCACGGTAGAGTTTTAACTTGCACTTACAGATGTAGCGACCAACTGTGTTAACTGACAATGGTTTACCGAAGTGTTCCTGAGCCCACGTGGTAATATCCTTTACATAATGAGGTCGGGTTTTAATGCAGTGCTGCCTGTGGGATTGAAGGTCATAGTCATTCAATAGCCGCTTTCCGACCGGAAGGATTTTTGCAGTTCCTAGAACATAACATTCCTAGAACCCTTTTTTTCTCGTGTTCCGACTAGACCAATTTGGGGATTTTTCAGTTCCTCTTGCTGCAGTTCCTATAACTCTTTCAGCTCCTACTTCAGGGAAGGGTCTTTTCGCTGTTCCCTTCTCAGCATAGGGACCTAGGTAAATGAGGGTCAGGTTTCCGGTACAGACAGACCAACAACGGGACAATTTTCGCCAAATTATTTATCACTAAATTCACTTCTGACAACGTTTTAGGCGAGAAATGAACTGTTAACATTTCGAATATAGGCAGTCTTGCAAAAATTGATGCCGAATTGCCCCGGCCGCTAGCTCGTCGCTCGCTACTTTTTTGGTGTACTTGTTTTTGGATTTTAACGCTATAAAGACTGTTGCCGTGCTTGCATCACTCTCTTACCCCTCCTATAGTCCCGATGGCCACTTGGCCAGTGTGAATGCAAATGGAAAAACGGTTTTGGGGGAGAGTAGTTAGTAGAACTGCTTAGAAGTGGACTTTTCCTATAACTACGTTCCTGTAACTACTTGGTCGGAAAGCGGCTAATGTTGTCAAATTCAAAATAAGTGAATATTTGCAAAAAACAACACAAGTTTATCAGTTTGAACATTAAATATCTTGTCTTTGTAGTGTATAGGTTGAAAAGGATTTGAAAAATCATTGTATTCTGTTTTTATTTACATTTTACACAACGTCCCAACTTCATAGGAATTGGGGTTTGTAAAAACACGTGACAAAAAGGTTTTGCCAGGACAATCTCTCCAAGTTAAATTTATTTTTACTGTGAAACGGCTGGAAAAAAAGGTTTTGCCAGGTGAGAACATTTTTGTTTTGCCAGGATAATGTTTCTAGGTTACTTTTCTCTGTGAAAATAGGGTTAGTGTTTGTTGTTGTAATACTCATTTTAGCCACAAGAGGCTGAAGTGCACCACTACTCTATGCTCTAAATAGGATTAAAAGCATTCATCTTTTCTTCCAGGTGAGTTTTCTTTCTTCTTTAGGCTAGAACTGTATTTTAATCAGAGAATCTGCCATTTTAGTCCTATTTAGAACATGGGGTAGTGGTGCACTTCAGCCTTATGGCCGAAATGAGTATTAAACAACAAACACACACAAAAATGATCCTGGCAAAAAAAAATTTACACCTGTTTTTGAGTCATAAACAGGTTATAATACAATTTAGATCAGACTGAGAAATGTTTTTTTTTTCTCTCACTTGCCTCTCAGGTCTTCCGTAGGACAGTGAAGCTTATCCTGCATTTAGAAATCTATGATCAAGTGAAAAGTTTCCACAGCTCTCACAAGCTTTCTAACCATTTGTTCTCTTTATAGTGCTTACATTCACCTTGTTCCTAAACATGAATGCACTAGAGCAGGGGTCTTTGTCGTTTTTTAAGCCAAGGACCCCTTAACTGAGAGAGAGATGCAGCAGAGACCCCCTACTACATATTAATTTGCCTATTAATCTGGGCCTACAATATTGTGTGGGCAGCCTAAAGCCTGTATACATTCCTTTTTAGTACATAGAATACTAAGCTATTAAAACAATAATTGTTGGAATAATTTAATGAATCATCTTTTAATGTTAAAAAGTACTTGTGGCACAGTAAATGCTCAGGATTAACTGCATCTATGGATGGCTACCTTAGAGATTTCCTTACCTATAGGCTGATTTATATCTGCTAATAATATGTTGGATTCATGTTAAGACATTTAAAGTCTTGAACATTTTTTTTTTTTTTAATTAACAATAATTTGGAGGCCCCCCTTCAGTAAATCTAGGACCCCCTGTTGAAGGTCACTGCACTAGAGCACACATAAAAAATGTCCTGTTAAAGTGTCCTCCATCTGCCCCCATCAGATTGAAGATGAGAGCAAAAACATGAAAATCCAGATCCGCCGTGCGCTCTACGATAAGAAGGTATCAGGACACAACAGTAGTTTTCAAATCTATCGACATGCTTTTCTGAACATGTAGATTTTGATTTCTAGTGTGACTGATGCTGCTGCAATTTGTTTTTTTTTTTAGATTGTGATTCTAAAGGAGCTGGAGCACTCAGATGGGAACTTTAACGAGACCCAGATGATAGAACTTAATGACGTAAGATGTCTTGACGCTTCCAGTCCTGTGTGTGCCTGTCCTTTTGCGTTCATGTTTTTCCAAGCTGGCCTCTGTGCCATTAAAAGACTGCCACTGTTTCTTCTTTTCTCTGCAGCTCTTGCAAATCGACTACTACAACCTCACAAAGTTTTATGGCACAGTGAAGTTTGATGAGGGCGTGTTTGGAGTGTTTGAGTATGGAGAGAGGGGGTCACTCAGGGTACGTATGGCGATTGCTCACGTGCCGTTCAAGTCCATTCAGGTTTGAGTGGATGTTCAGTTTGCACATAAGAAGTCAATACCATCAGTAACTCAGTACAGAGCCAGCAAGAAGAGATCAAATATCCTTTCTTAATACAATAATTCTACCAGATTTCATGTCCCTTTCTTCTTCCAGTATGTGCTGAGCGATAAGGTTTCTTACCCAGAGGAGACCTTCACGGACTGGGAGTTCAAGATCTCTGTCATGTACGACATTGCCAAGGTGAGACAGAAACTCTGGGCTCTTCTGATGATGAGTCACGTAACTCTGAATTGCACCATATGGTCACCTTGACACAAATGCACATAAATGTGTTATGACATCACACGGTACTCAGACTCACAATGTGCAAGACATACTCAATTTTGTATTATGTTCCTCTTATAAACTATAGTACTCAGATTTACTTTTTAGAATTAAAGGTCCCATATTGTAAGAAGTAATATGTCCATGTCTTTATTATAAAGCAGGTCTTGGTGCTATATCAATACTGTGGAAGTATCATGACGCACAATCCACAGAGAAATGCTCAAAGCCCGTATTCAGAAATGGTGCCTTTAAATAAGCAGTCAGGACTTCCGTACGGTTGTGACGTCACAACTATACTCTATGTATATAGGTAGAAAGTGCCGCTACAGTGCCGTTACAGTCATTCCCCGGCTGCAATGATGATGCAGAGAAGCCAAGAGCACAGATGTGGAAGACCCGGAAACGCTGACCAATCAGAAAAGACAGGAGGTTTAAAGGGACAGGCACTAAAACAGAGCGTTTCAGACAGAGGGTAAATACAGGTATATTCAGACAGACAGTATGAGAAATGATGTGCATTTTTTTATTTTTTATTAAAGCATGTAAACATGCTCTAGAAGAAACCCAAAATACAAGTTTGAACCTGATAATGAGCACAAATTTGGCCCTTTAAAACCCCAACTTATAATCAATAATAACCAGTTGTTTCCTTTCCTTTTTTGAATTTTGTTACCTTTGTATTTCCTACTGTGCATTTTGACATAAACATGGATTTACAGTATTCAGAAAAGTGGACCTAACACAGACATTTACAGACATTTTAAGGAGCATCATGCAGTAGTGCTTCTGAAACTGTACACGGTATGTAACACAGCAACATTGTCACTTCTTCAGTGAATGTAATGTGATTATGTTATACTGTATGTAGGAGGGCTTATAAGGTTCAAACCAAGCCGAATGTTTGGAAGGAATTGATGTTGCAGTTCTCCCTGGCAGCCAGTAGAGGCCAGTAAAGATCTCAGATGACTTTTATCGTAACCCTGTGGTGTTGTGGTGTGTGTTTTAATCCTCTGTGCAGGGCATGTCCTATCTCCATGCCAGTCACATCCAGGTGCATGGTCGCCTCAAGTCCACCAACTGTGTGGTGGACAATCGCATGGTGGTGAAGATCACAGACTTTGGCTGCAACAGTTTTCTTAGGCCCGGCAGAGGTAAAACAACATCCACGATGTGTGTCTCATACCAAGTCCTCCCTCACTGAGTTTATGTTTATTCCTTCACTTTCTTACATTCTCCTTTCTTTTGATTAAGAAAGTACAGTTTTTTTTGGACAGATTTTGTTGTGTGTTATTTTTTTTATTTAGGATTTTCTTTTCTTGACTTGTTTTAAATTTTTGTGATTGTGTTTCTTCTTTGAAATTGGTCCAATAAAGGGACTTTGAAAAAACCACTCTCCTCTCCTTTCAGACTTGTGGACTGCTCCGGAGCATCTGAGGAGACAGGGCACCTCTCAGAAAGGAGACGTCTACAGCTTTGCCATCATCGCTCAGGAGATTGTTCTCAGAAAGAGCACCTTCTACACCAAGAGCTGCTCCGACGGAGCAGGTGTGACCTCTTACAAAACCACCGTCCAAAATGAATACCCCCCCCCCCCACACACACACACACACACACACACACACACCGAGCCCTGGAAAAATCAAAAGAGTGAAGAACATGATTATTCCTAAGGGAATGTATGGAAATCTCACTGGAGGGCAGTGGGATTTGTTTGCGGTTTGCTGTAATACACACTCAGTAATATTGTGAATAACTTTGTGGGGAATTAATGTCTGTGTGTCTCCTAACAGATAAGCTTGCCAGGGTCATCATGTCCTACTTCAGACCCGATCTTAACTTTGAGACAGCTTCAGAGAAAGAATTGGAGGTGAGTTAATGCCAGTTGCACGCCTTTTATCTATGATTAGGTGTATATTGTGTGTCCGCTGGGTCTTTAAAGCTTTGTGTCCTCCGTCTCGCAGGTGTACATGTTGATAAAAAGCTGCTGGGATGAGGATCCAGAAAAAAGACCTGACTTTAAGAAGGTGGAAAACTGTCTGGGAAAAATCATCAGGTAGGTAATCGCTGTGTTTACTTCAATGGATTGTTGTTGCCGTTTTAGCCTATGGAAGCTCTAATAAAGTGATTACATATTTGTAGCTGGTATTAGTGAACGTTTTTGTTTTCTCACCTTCCTTTCCTTCTCCTCCCCTTCCATTACCCTTTAGTAAAATTCATAACCAGGACAATGAGAGCTACATGGATAACATGATCAGGCGGCTGCAGATGTATTCCAGAAACCTGGAGCACCTGGTGGAGGAGAGAACGGCCCTCTACAAAGCTGAGAGGGACAGAGCAGACTGCCTCAACTTCATGCTGCTTCCTCGGTCTCTTTACACTCAAAGGAGCACGCCGCCTTAATAAGACACTGGCCTAAGAACACAGATAATATAATGCTAAATGCATGTTTACCTGAAAACTAGCCCACATGGGCAAAAACTAGAGCCCGACCGGTGAAGGATTTTTAAGGCCGATGTCTATAAAAAATATCTGGTGATTTAAAAATCTGATATTCCGATATATCGACCGATATATATTGTTTAAAAAAATATCCAGAAACGCGTATCAAAACATAAACAGATTTCCCTAACATTAGTTATTTGTAGTTATTTCCGAGTCCTCACTGAAATATGATAATGCTGTTTAAAAATAAACTTGTTTTATTGTCACAACAGAACAGAGGAACATCAAAATATATTAAAGTTCTGATGAATTAAATGTATAAAAATACAAACTTAAGATATGAAACTTAAAGTCCTTTGAACAAAAACACAACAACAAAAATCAAAGAGTGTTGCCAACCGGAACACCAACACTCATAACATGGTTGAAGGATGTTTTTATTTAATTTTTTAAGTATTTATTTATCGGCCATTATAGATGCTATTATAGATAGTTTGGAAAATTCCTAATATCGGCCCGCCGATATATCATTTGGGCTCTAGCAAAAACCTCTCGATCTGGCAACACCTTGTGGGGGTAAATCTGATAAAAAAGCCACAGGTTTAGCTGATTAAACTGTAGTGAAAGCACAGGTGGATCCTCCTGTTTCATCTGTCTTTGTTTCTCTCTGTGCAGCCCGGTGGTGAAAAGCCTGAAGGAGACTGGTGTGGTGGAGCCAGAGCTGCACGAGGAAGTGACGATATACTTCAGCGACATCGTCGGTTTCACCACTCTGTGCCAGTACAGCACACCGATGGAAGTTGTGGACATGCTCAACGACATCTACAAGGGCTTTGACAGCATCGTCGACCACCACGACGTATACAAGGTATACACACGGGGGTGAAATTCAACAGAGAGACACACTTGACTGACTGACAGGCAGACATCACCATTTCTTCCATCTGCCCCTCAGGTGGAGACGATTGGGGACGCCTACATGGTGGCCTCTGGGCTTCCGAAGCGAAATGGGAACAGGCACGCGGTGGATATCTGCCGCATGGCGCTGGACATCTTGGCGTTCATGGGAACCTTCCAGCTCCGACACCTGCCCGGTATCCCTGTGTGGATACGCATCGGCGTTCACTCTGGTAGATGACACTAAACTCTGGGCTGTGCTCATTAGCTTATTTCTCAATCTTCCAATAACAAAATGACACATTGGTAAATGGAAGTGAACGCTCAAGAGCTAAGACGACAAGATCTTTAAATGCAGTGTGAAGCCACAACCTTTGAATTGTTTTAAAGGTCCCATGGCATTAAAATTTCACTTTATGAGGTTTTTTTTAACATTAATATGCGTTCCCCCAGCCCGCCTATGGTCCCCCAGTGGCTAGAAATGGCGATAGGTGTAAACCGAGCCCTGGGTATCCTGCCCTGCCTTTGAGAAAATGAAAGCTCAGATGGGCCAATCTGGAATCTTCCCTTTATGATGTCATAAGGGGAAAGGTTACCTCCCCTTTCTCTGCTTTGCCTGCCCAGAGAATTTGGCCAGCCCATGAGAGAGAGAGACATCATGGCTTGCAAACAAGCAAAGTAGTGGCAGTTGGTCAAGGCCACACCCCCACCCTCCACCTTGCCCCCCTTCTCTCCTCCTCAATAGCATTTAAAGCTACATACTACATACTCATACTCATACTACATACTCCTCAATAGCTAGAGACACAGAAATGGCACATCCTAAGGAAAGCTCATTGTGGGACTGGCTCTAGTGGCTGTAATTCTGCACCAAGGCTGAATTTCGGGAACGAGACTTCAGATACAGTATTAGAGGACCACTAAGTTCTATATAAAAGCATCCAAAGAGCAGCATGTCATGGGACCTTTAAAGGTCCTTCATAGCCAAGTGCATTCTTTCCCCAATCATTTCTAAAACCTTCGCGCAGCTGATTCATTTTCACGTATCTTGTAAACAGTTGCAATGATGGGAAACTGACAGACTATTTGCCTGTCCAGGTCCCTGTGCAGCAGGTGTCGTGGGGCTAAAGATGCCCAGATATTGTTTATTTGGTGACACGGTCAACACGGCGTCTCGTATGGAGTCTACAGGACACCGTGAGTAGAGGACTAAAAAACATGCATACCAAACATTTAATGAGCAAAATGTTAGTGCTGCCAACTAGTATGGTGCAGTTCTGTTCTGTGTATTACTTTTGTGCAATCCCAGAAGCTACCAATCAACCTAACAAAAAACAATTTACCACAGCTAAGCTTTGGTAAAAAAAAAAACGGATGCCTGTTGTTTTCTCTTTTTATATCTTCCAGCCCTGCGCATCCACGTCAGTCAGCCGACTATAAATATCCTGCAGAGGACAGACTATAAGTTTGAGTATGAGATGAGAGGAGAAACATATCTGAAGGTAAAGCTGGGCCTCTTCATTTAATTTACTAAACATGTCAGACAAGTGAACCATTTTGAAATTGAAGAACTAGAAACATTCAATTCTGCGGAAAGCGCCAAACAAAGTGTGGCTGTCTGCACACTTCACTGCCACACATGGATGCAAAATGTATGTAAAGGTGTTTGTTTTCCAAGGGTAAAGGCACAGAGACAACCTACTGGCTGACAGGCGAGACGGGCAAAGACTACGACCTCCCAGCTCCACCCACAACGTAAGCAAACCCTCCACCCGCTGAAATGTGCTCCTCACAAACATCCGTCTTTCCTACTTTCACTACACACCTTAGGTCATGAAGCTTTGTGTGCTGCTTTTGTGAGACTGATGAGGTCAGCAGGTTACAATTTTCTTGTTCTTTTTTTGAGATTGAAATACCCACTCTCAACAATGCCTGGTGTTTCTTTAAAGGGATACGCCATTTGTTGAAATAGGGCTTATCAATGGTCTCCCCTAGCTGGAGATAGGTGGGCCAACGCATTTTTTGTGCATGCATCGTTTTAGTCCGGTGCAACACCTGCAGCATCGCCGCTAGTTAGCTTAGCGTAGTGAATGGAATCCTATGTTGCCGGTTAGCATGTTGTGAGTAAAAGTGAGCCAACAAAAGACAAAAAAACAACCTAATTACTTGCACTGAGACAAAAAATGCGTTGGCTCACCTATCTACAGCCAGGATAGACCGTGATAAGCCCTATTTCAACAAACGGTGGCGTATTCCTTTAAATCTGCATCAGGCATGATCTTTTTGCAAACATACAGTCTGTAAAATATGGGAAAGATGCAATTTGCAAATATATGAAGCTACATGCAGCAGCCAGTTAGCTTAGGTTAGCTTAGCATAAAGACTGGAAGCACGTGGAAGCAGCAAGCCTGGCTGTGTCCGAAGGAAACAAAATCTGCTTACCAGCGCCTCTAACGCTCACTAATTAACATGTTATCTTATTTGTTTTAGTGTTGTAGATGCTAAACTGAAGATGTGACTCGAAAACATGTATTTGGTATTCTACTGCACATTTCCTGTAACGTGACAGGCCACCTAGACTGGTTTAAACCGGTTTCTCTGTTCATGTACTGGTTCCTGCGTTTCCAGGGAGAACTTCCAGCGGCTCCAGCAGGACCTCGCCCACAGGATCCTGGCGTGTCTGGAGCGGCGCTCTCGAGGCTCCATCCGGAGGAAGAAGACGCTCTTGAGTCAGAGCAAGGAGGACGACGACAAGGACGGGGAATCAGGGGTGGAGTCTGAGAGCGACCAACCTGAGTACCTGCATCTGGCCACGGTGGACAACACCCTCAGTACCTTCCTGTAGTACACACCTACCGTTGACTACATCACTGCACGCTATTACTTTATTTCTATGGTTATTACACTATTCAGTGAGACTGGGAAGGTAACCAGCATGAGGCAGAGAGGGAACTAAGGACTGTATCACTGGTTAGAAGTACAACAGCAAGCAGAGAGATGTGAAGATGAACTGATCAGTTCGAACTATTTGATTAATGTCCCGACTAAATCAAAGTACTGTTCTTGTACATATGGCCCTTTCTCCTGCATATTCTTCTCAGGTTCATTGATTGTTTGACTATGCAATTTATTTACTGCTTGGTCTAAAATGGGGTAATAAGGAGATAAAAGGATCCTGGGTAAAATGACAGACACGATAGTGCCAATATTCCTTAAATGTGTCTTTCACATATTTGAAAGGAACTAGTGTGTGCATCCCTGTTTATCAACAGGACAATATGAGGGAAAAAATAAAGAGCAAAGATGTAGATGTAACTACAATGTGGCAGAAGTGACGAGATGCAACAGAACTCAACACAATGGCAGTGAAAGTACGAAGTAGTGACTTGGTAACCTGACTTCACTAACAAGCATTAGATTGGGTTCAAATCTACAGATCCAGGCCTTCTATTTATCAAACAAAAAGTACACTTTTCTTTAGTGCTAACTAAAGAGACTCACAGCAAGGTACAGGAATAACTTCCAAGAACTCTTCTCGTATTACATGATTAATCACACGTATGCTTTGAGGATCTAAGGATTTAACCTATATCTGCTGTATTGTTCATTCTTAAAAACATCCTGACATTTTACCCAGATAAGTGTTATTTTAATTATAAAAAGTTAATATTATGAAGACAACTGCTTTTGGAAATAACTTTAAAGGTCCCATGGCATGAAAATTTCACTTGATGAGGTTTTTTAACATTAATATGCGTTCCCCTAGCCTGCCTATGGTCCCCAATTGGCTTGAAATGGTGATAGGTGTAAACCAAGCCCTGGGTATCCTGCTCTGCCTTTGAGAAAATGAAAGCTCAGATGGGCCGATCTGGAATCTTGCTCCTTATGAGGTCATAAGGAGCAAGGTTACCTCCCCTTTCTCTGCTTTGCCCGCCCAAAGAATTTGGCCAACCCATGGGAGAGAGACATCATGGCTTTCAAACGAGAAAAGTGGCAGTTGGTCAAGGCCACACCCCCACCCTCCACCTTGCCCCACCCTCTCTCCTCCTCAATAGCTAGAGACACAAAAATGGCACATCCTAAGGAAAGCTCATTGTGGGACTGGCTCTAGTGGCTGTAATTCTGCACTAAGGCTGAATTTTGGGAAAGAGACTTCAGATACAGTATTAGGGGACCACTAAGGTCTATATAAAAGCATCCAAAGAGCACCATGTCATGGGACCTTTAATAGAGCACTGGCTGTACATCACAACCACTGAGATTAACGTGAGATGGTTTAGGATGGAACTAGTGCACATGCTGTATGCTACTGCAGCACATGGCTGTTCAACCACTTTTGTTATACCATCAACATGTGGGCTCGTCACGTCACGTTTGTAACGTCTGCCTACAAACGACATTTTCAAACCTGTATTTTAAACCAAAGGAAAAAAGATTTATTTAGTTGAGAATGGTGACATTCATTTACATTAAATTAAAAAAAAAAAAAAAAAAAGAAATCACCTCCTGTCACATTGTTGAAAATGTTGTATGTTGTTCAGGTGAAATACAGTTAAATAAAGTCAAAACACAGCGTTTCTTAAAGCCTGTACAGGGTGATTTGAGGCGCTACAATGCATGTGTCACATTGTTTTATGTATACAGACACGGAGGCTCTATGGACAGCAGAAGAAAAAATAAATAAACCTCCAGCATCAGATTACAATGTTTTTTTTCTATCCACAGCTGCCTGGCAGATGTTTCTTTTTTTTGCACAGAATAATGAGAGAGCATTGCTAAGTAGACTTTTACACATTGAGTGTTATGTGAAAACACACTCTACTGTACAGCAGAAACAATTCAACACATAGTGTACAAATAAGAAATAAGATCCAGAAAACTAAACAAGAGGACATACAAATGGAGAGTTATAAAAGTGACCTAATGGTAACACATTTTCATTGGAGGGACAAACTCTGGTCTTGAGGAAACAACAGCATTTATGTGAACTAAAACTGACTAAAAACTAGCATATTTAGGAAAACTGATGAATATATTTCTATATACTGTTGAAGATCATCATATTAGTCAAAAGTAAAAAAATAAAATGAAAGAAAAGCATGTCACCCGAAACTGACCGTAAACCCTCTACCCCCCCCTACTAAAAAATGTTATCGGTAACATTCAAAAAGAAACGGCGAGAATAAATTAGACAACCGAACGCACAAAATAATAAAAAGGCATGAGATTTTATACAAAACAGGGCCCTCTGCAAGAGTTGCATTAAAACAGCGTCACCTCATACACACAGCTGCATGTACTTCCTTTATCTTCTTGGAACACCTTATGAAAAATAAAAATCTCAGAACAAACGTGCACTGGAAGAAATGTTCATAAATACCAAACCTGGATTCTCAGTGAAATTGTAAACTACCCATTCAACAGTTGACTAAAATATAACAGCCATTTAAAAAAAAAAAAAAAGCATGTAATAATAACCTACGATCATTTTGACAGTCAGCCTTTTGACGCGTCACATTTGCTGCTTGAACTCAAGGCACCGAATGATCCGAGTTAAAAGAGCCACAAGAGAAAGCTGAAGTGACAAAAACGAGAAACAGTCTTCTCCCTCCTGCTGAAATCACGATTATGATTAGCATAAGCGTGATGAGTATCATCACTATTCTAACGTGTATTGTAATCTGCTAATCCAGCGAATAATGTATTGCAAGGAACCTTAAAGGTCTAGGATAACGGTGTCTATTTTACACTTCAAATGGACGGGACAATTCATCTTATGGACGCCCACACAAACACAATATTGTATTTGCAGCCTGTTTTTTTTCCTCAGATTTAATTATCAAAATGTTATCAAAAAAGTCACCAAGCACGATCTTAATTCTTGATTGTCTCACTCTTAACTGCTTATTGCCTTCATAAAACAGCCCGAGTGTGTTAGTGTGTTTCCTAATGCATGTTGCCTTTCAGTCAGTGTTACACAGGAGCTAAACAGCAGGAGTCATAAGCTGCTGACAGCCAACGCTCAATATGGCTGCAGAAATCTTCAGAGGCAGAAGTAATCTCTCTGCTTGAGGTAAACCTCAGCCTCAGCAGCCGAGCCAAAGAACTGTAGCTTTTTTAGGGTCAGTGCGGGACAGCTAGAATGACAAACCTTAAAGGAAAAGTCTCATGGTGTTTTATTTTGTATTTTTTGTTCTAGTCAACAAAATCCATAAAAATGAACAACTATGAATTTATCAACCAAATGTGTTTTAATCTGTGGCTGAAATTAAACCTGAACAAATGCTATATTTACCCGTTGGGAGTCACGTTAGCTAAAAAACTACAGTGCCCAGCTGTTCTAGGGATTTCTTCATCATGCCATAAGAGGATGTTGGAGTGCTGTTAGACATCTTATCTAAACAGCTATTGGCTAGTAGAACTAATTTAGCTAGTATGGCTAACTTCAAATTGGAATGTCGACTGGATTAACTAGCTAACGTGGATAACTAAGTATAGTTGAAAGTGAATGAGAGTATAATGGTCATTTGACTAGTTCAAAAGAAAATGGCGCTCAGCACTGTGCATTGGCCATAAAAAAATAGAATGAGTTAGCCCGCTTCAACGGTCACAGCTCTTTGCAATGGCAACGCTACACATAAATAATGGCTGCTGCTCTGATCATCCTGCTATGTTGATTTGAATGGAATGTCCTACTATCATTCTATTTCTATGGCTTACCCTTTCTTCTTTTCCCTTTTGTGTTGTAATGTTTTAATGTTGTTTGGCCCCTACCACTGCAGATGAACTCTGGATTTTTAGGTATTTATGCCTCCAGGAAATGAAAGATCAAAAGGGACCCGGAGTCCGGCCCAACTTCCACTAGCATCTGTTCAACAATGTATTTTCATTAAATGATAACCTACGACATGACACTGGGTTATTGTAGATGCCTTCTAGGCTATATGCCTATTTACACATTTTATTACCTGCTGATATAAACGGAACACCCTGTAATTTTAAGTTTATTTTCCAACATTCAACAACTACGCCTCCAGCTAAAACCTTGTGACGGGTGTATTTGCTGAATGATTATGATGTTATAATGATGATGAACTTTCGAAATGAATTAATTTCAATACACTGCATTATACAAATTTGATCTGTGGTGCAGTTCCCACAAGTTACCAACAGAGGTTGTTAAAAGTCACGTATGATCTAACTACCTCCTTCAATCACACACCTGCGCTGCGGCAGATCTGCTGTTCCTTGTACTAACAAAGATGATGACAGAGGACATTGTGTGACTATCACTATTACAAAACAAAGGTACACCTCACCCTCCTGTCTCACCCTCTCCTCATCAGTATGATCTCCCCCCCTCCCTCTACCCTTCTCTGTTCCAGCCTATGCCAACATCTCTCTGGCTCTGGATCCCAGCCAGGTGCGGCAGACTGAGACCACGCTGCTGCTGCTGCTGAGCATGCACCGGCATGAGGTGCTGCAGGTGTATACCAGTGCACAACAGGGTGTTGGTGCAGGGGAAAATGTAGAGCAGTGTGTTTTTGTCGGTGCAGGGTGTGTGCGCTCTCTGCTTTTACTTTGAGCTCGGTTGGACAATGACTGTTTCACTGTCTGACAGTCTGTAGCCAGATGGAACCTTTGTAAGGGGACCAGTAAATAATGCAGTGGTGATACAGTACATATCCCACAGCAAGCAGTTTCCATCTGTCAATTCAAAGAAATGGCTAAGCTAACAGCTAAGACCATGAGGTCAAACCAGCGTTAGCCCAGGATCACACTGAGAGCAAACAAGTAGACCTGCGAGCTGGTAGATCTGGGTCAACGCAGCAGACGCAACTCAGAACCGAAGGCTTCGCTGACTCGCATATGAGCCGTCTCTAAAATACGAAAACAAGCTTTTGTATGCAATGCACACTGCCAAGATCTGCTCTCGCCCTGACTACATGGGCTGTGGAGCGTTCACCCCTTTTCACACTGACAGCAACAAATAAATAAAATGACCATCATTATTTCCTACAAGCTTAATAATTAAAGTTGGTCCTGGCTGAAATGTTTGCAGTCAACAGCTGGTGGGATCACTGTGGCGGTTTTGTTTCCCGGCCGTTGTGGTTTTGTTTTTGTTCTCGAAACTTCTGCCTCAAGTGCAAAATAAAGGAGAAGACTATGGAAACAAAGGGCTTGTGTTAACATTAGGTAATGTAATAATCCGAAGATGCAACAACACAGATGTAATCCGATCCGTTCGCACCATTCGTCGTCTGTCAGATCATAGTGATGCAGATTTTGGTTCAGCACCCTGGTTCAGCCAGCTTTAAACTGGATCTTTGGTTAGAATTTACTAAGCTCCACTACAGCCCGTGGCAATATAACGCTTGCACACAGCAACACATGAAGATTTGTACTAATAAAATTAGTTTCACTGAAAAATTGTTTTGGAAGATATTGTTGTGCCCGACTGTGAGATTTAAGATTGAGTTTTTTTCCATTTTTGGTCATTTGGTAATCTTTCTAAGTGGCATTTTGTCAATGAACTGATGACAATGCTACAAATCTGTTTTGATGACTGCGTCTGTTGACGCACACATACAACAACATGTCATATTAAGCCTAGAAAAGAAATTACTTATATAATTTTACACAAATTCTTGTGATTTCTACATCCGGGACCCATGGATCTGGAAGAGCTGTAAAGTAAAGAGAAAAAAAAACAGACATTAGGGATTGTAGATCCATAGCAATCTAATCTATAAACATTTTATACAATCTATGCTATGCTTTGGCTGTGATGATGCTGATAATGATGATGCTGATAATGATGATGATGAGGAAAATAGTGATAGAACGAGAGCAAATTACTTTACTGACAAAAACAAACAGCCATGTCTTAACCAATTCTTTTAAAATGAGTGCCCCTTTTTGATTTTGTATGTTGAAAGGTCTTTATATGTGGTGGGTGTGACTGTGTGTGGCTCTACAGTGAGACATATAGTATGTACAGAGACTGGAAAGGATCTAACACTACTGCTGCACCGAAAGCTCAGGGATATTTCATGTCGCAGCATTGGTAATGGGAGCCCATAGAGACACTGCTCAGTCAATATCTACGTAGTATAAGGCTGTCGAGCCACTGATGGACCAGACAACGGAGTCAAGAGATGGTGGCGGTTGTTGCGGGTCAGCCTGGTTCACTGGCAGAGATCATCAGTACACAGCATCCGCGCTGGAGGGCTGGGACGTAAATAATGATTTGCCTTTGTCATCAGCACGGCTGAGCGCTAATTCAACATTTCTGTTACTCGTCTCTCTGTGCAACTGTTATTAGATAGCATAAAGATAGTATGGTTCACATGTCTTATGCTCTACATCAAGGAGATAAACTAAACTAAAATCTCTCTCAAAATGAGATCTATGAGGAGAAATGTTAAACAATCTCTATTGAGTCTCGGAGATTGGGTCACAAATGTCTGTTACCCCACTGAAAAGTTGGGAGTTATAGACTTTAACACTTTAGTAATAATAATAAATTATATATAAATATATACAGTATGTATATATATATATATATATAAATATATACAGTATGTGTGTATATATATATATATATATATATATATATATATATATATATAGGCTTCTCAAAATAAAAGAATACTGCATCTCACTGTTTGTACTTGCCAATCCTTCAAACAGTGTCCTGTGTGATTGGGCCAGAAAGCAGCTAGTAAAACATTTTTACCTTCGTGTAATAATGTTCCACGTTGGTGCCGATGTTTAAGATAAATATGTGTGTTCTATTGCCTGAGAATGTTGCTGTCATGAGCTTTTTTAAGCTAGCACCTGTACACTTGCCTTGGCTAGATAATGCATTTGTTCATAATACATAATCATTTTAAATACAAGCCGTGTTAGAGGCTCATTTGAGCTGCAGAAATGTTCCGTGTACAGTCTTTGTGTTTCCACTGCATTTGTCTGTTAGGTATATGTAATATACACTGTTTACAGTAAGCACTGGGTATACTGAGGGACAGTTTAGAGGTCATACTCAATGCAGCGCCATGAAACACCCCGGATCTCTGTAGACATCACACACACATACTGTATACACACACACACTAAAATCTACCCACTAGCACATCTATCGCACAATTCCTCACCCATTCCCGCTTCTCTTTGGAACAAAGAAACATGACTCCCTCATTCCCTAAGCCACTCATTTGGTGTGGTATCTCTCCCTCCCTCCTCCTCCTCCTCCTCCTCCTCCTCATGCTTTGCGGCTTCCTCCTCCTGCATCTCCGCCGGCTTCATTCAGCATGAACGACGGCGAGGAAAACACATACACACACACACACACAAAAAAAAAAGAAGACAGAAAACGACAAAAAAAATGAACACGCTGATGAGTGTCAGTGAATGGATAGTGATAGAGGTAAATATAGAGAAAGGCAGATATATATGTATATATCCATATGAAGGAGAGAGAAAACAGACTGATGCAGTGACAGAGATAGACAGGAAGACAAAGTGAGAGATCGATAATAGCAGGAGAGAGAGGGAGAGCTGTGTGAATGTGTTTGTGAATGACATTTTGAGGCGAGTGACATTTGGAGCTTTGAGTGGAGAGCGCAGGATCAAAGCACACTCGCTTCCTCTTCAATGAGAGTAGATACCCCTCTTTCTCTTTCACTCACTCACTCACTCACACAAACACACACACACACACACACACACACACACACACACACACACACACACACACACACCACCACAACAAATTTAGAAAGACACACATACAAAACATGGACAGGACCACACACATGGACACGCAGTCTTGCAGTTTGATCCTACAGCAAGTCTTTAAACATATATTATTTGTGTGTTTTTGAGACGACGAAAATGGACAGAGACTCACCTTGGTTTTGTGGCTCTGTTCAGTAGCCAGTCCCGATCCCGGAGTGTGAAGCTCCTTGGACACGACGCACAGAAACTCCGCCTGGTCCTCTGTTCCATAGCTGTATGACGAGCCGATGTTCACCATCTAGAAAAAGACGGGGACACAGGTGCAGAGAGACGTGCAGAGGAGAGAGAGGGACAGGGAGACAGAGTGAGTGTCAGCAGAGAAAACAAAAAGCAAGAGAAAGAAAGTAACGGAGAGAGCTGAGATCCCAGACTAAAGTGAGGAAAGAGTTCCTTTGCTCATGCATGGGGAGGGAATGATGTGCAAATCATAACTGTGTAGCATGCAGTGGAGCTTGGTGCCAAAGCAGTGGGAAGGGGGATTCTACGTGTGATGTTTAGGCTACAGTATGGCTAGGCTGGCCTGAACTACAGCCTCTCACCTTCAGAGACCACCCTAAAATAATAGAATGTTAACACTGATAGACTTTCCTCCATTTCTGATAGTACACTGACTCAAAAGATCAATACAATTGGGCCTGTTATTTCTGTGTTCACACTGTGAGCAGCGAGTTGCTCTACTCTAGCAGACTGTTATTAGGCACTTCAAAATTTTAACTCTTAAGAGTAGGCTGCAACTCATGATTATTTTATTTTTAATTAATCAATTAATCATTCGGTCTGAAAATACCCATCACAATTTCCCAGAGCCCAAGTCGACATATTCAAATTGCCCATTTTGTTTACCTAGTTCAGACGACCAACAAAACGGCAAAATTGAGAAGTTCGAATCACTTTATGATTCATCAAAATTGTAATGAATTAATTTTCTGTCAATGAAAGCCAAGAAAGTCCAAACATAGGCAACGAAAACAGAAGAGAAAAGTGTCACAGCAAAAATGTACATTTCTCAAAATGTATGTAGTGGTCTTAGTCTGCTGGTTGTGATATATCAATGCATGGGCATTAGCTCAGCCATGCAAAAAAAGTTCCATGCATCCACAACAGAAGCATAAAACTAACTAATTAGTTTGTGATATATTTGATTTTGTAGCTTACAATGTGAACACACTTTGTTAATAAATGTGTTTAAAATCTATAATAGATTTAATTAACATATAGAGGGCATTTGATTGTCCAGGACTTTGATAAATAAACAGGAAATCTAACAGCTGTAGGCACACCTCTTTAACAAAGACAGTGACCCGGTACTACTCCAGTACCACTGCAGGGTATGGGCCTTATCTGGGTTCTGAACCCTTCGTAAGAGGCTGAAGGTAAAATATACTGCAGATTGGGTGCTGTGCCTGTGGCACGTGGTATGATGTCTTTATGTAAGTAGAAGTGCAATGGAGAATCTTTCAAATTTCACTTGTTGGGTATATCCGTGAAAGAAATGTCAGCATACATGGACTCCTACTTAAAGTCAACAAATCGATCTAGACTATGCAAACTACTGCGATCTGGGAGTCCTAAACTCATTTTGGGAGTGCAGACAGCAGGGCTCAGGTCAGGGCCAAGGGTCAAGATTGAAGGGTCAGCAGCAGCGTGAGTCCAACCCACAGTCCAGAGCAGTCCGGTGCGGGGCTTTCTGCAGGCGCGCACGCTGACCTGCTCAAACTTCCAGCCGTCCGACATCGTGGAGACCATCTGGGTGAGCTCCTCCTCCTGGCACTGCAACACTCTGTAGACGTGCTTTGGAGGCACCTGCTGGGGGGGGAAAGAGAAGAGGGGGTTGAAAAGACAGGATCACTCCTCGCGAACATATTCATGTGCCTTGACCAAACCTTCGCACCGTGACATGGAGGCAGTGGACAGCAGTCAAAGAAAAAAACATTATGTACTCGTGGGCTAGCTACAAAACCAGCACTTCTATATATATCTATATATCTTCATATTTAACCCCAGGCAAGCCACTAGCACTGAGTCCAGTAAAGTACAGTAGAACACGGGGAAAGTGGGTGTATGTTTGAGAGGGCAGTGGGATTATGTAAGAGTAAATGCAACCATCCTGAGAAAAGAAAAGAAGCCTGATGTACAACAGAGCTCTCTATAAGGAAGCGCCGAAGGGTGAAATCACTCTAACAAAGAGAAAATTGCACTTACACCACCACCAGAGTGGTGTGCCATGCAAACAGTTTTGAAATATGCAGCACAGTACATATTATAACTGCTAGATGCAAAAAAAAATCCATTATGGTCTAAGAATATTAAAACAACTGTTGTGTTACACGGTATCTTTCACAATATATACACGTGATATACTGTACTAGTTTCATTAAAAATGAATGCAGCGACTGAATTGAATTTTGAATGCCCTTAGATTAGAGTGAAGCCAACGG
Source organism: Perca fluviatilis (assembly GCF_010015445.1). NCBI lineage: Eukaryota > Metazoa > Chordata > Actinopteri > Perciformes > Percidae > Perca > Perca fluviatilis. Next base: position 21,193,741 of record NC_053132.1, on the reverse strand, counting down.
CACCATCATAAAAACACTTTAACAAGTTCTGTGTATACCTGCGTGGCTTTGGAGTCCCTCTCCACGATCCTCTCCTTGACCAGTTTGATCAGTGGGGTGATGTTGTAAAACTCCGCCTCCTCCAGGACACCTTGGAACAAAAGAAAGCCACGACTCAGCTCCTGGGTGCATACTGAAGCAAAGTGACTCCCAACCTTTTTTGTCGGGCATAAACCCACAGCCCTGTTAGATGAACTCAAGATTAGGTTTGGGTACCGAAAACCGGTGGAACCGGTTCCTACGCAACCAGTAGGAATCGGACCGGATTAAGAACGCAAATTTCGGTTCCACTTAATGTGTCGACTGAAATATTTTCCCTCTGTTGCTCCGAAATGGATGTAAAAATATCACCCTTTCTCTGTAGTCTACCGTTAGCTAGCTACCGTAAATGTAGGCTACTTTTAAAATGCCAGATTTTCCCTTCTGGGCTGACCAAAATGGACGTTTTAAGCATATTAACCATTCACTGCACATGATCGCTAGTAAACGTATTACATCTTTGATGTCATTTTTCAGTTTTTAAAGAATCGGTTTAGGAATCGGAATCATTTAAAAGTACCGGTTCAGTATCGGAATCGTAAACATCCAAACCATACCCAATCCTACTCAAGATCCCCTTCATCAACACTGTCCAACATGTTACATACGTCTTCATTTGACATATTTTAAACAAGATTTTATCTAAATATTAATGATATACAAGGGGATGTAAGTTTTATCACACAATGGAACTATTTTGTATCTACTACTAACTATTTCAACTCAATTTATCCAGTACTTTTAGCTAACAATTGAGGCTCACAGTATTTTCTAGGCATTTCCTTATTTCAACCTGCCCAAACAAAATAAAACCAACTCATGCACCCAGTAGCCTGAGTATAGTCAAAGCATATTAATGACCTTCTTCAGCCAGCTCCTTGTTGTAGACCAGTTTGCCATGCCGCAAGTAGTTGAGGATGGGACCGAAGTAGGTAGGGTCTCTGTCAATCACATAGGCTCCCGAGTCATCCTGAGAGAGACGGACAGAAAAAAAAAACACTTTCTATTAAACCAACATCACATCTGCATGTATTTATATTACTGCCTCTTTTCTTGTGTTTATATACATGTGTTTATATGACAGGAGAGTTTTTATTGACCTGAACTACGGTGGTACTCAGTGTAATCATGTTATTATATTATAAGCTGTGCATATTGGAACTTGTTACAGTAACCAAGACAACTTTTCTGAAGTCCCGTGCAATGTGTAAACATAGGATGTGACTACTTTTATTTTCGGACCATTAATGGGCCTATTCTGTAATTAATTGATTATTTTTAGACCAAAAAGCGCACTAGCTGGAGAATAACTAAGGCTATTTTTATCATAAGGAGCGGATGCACGGATGCAAGATGCATTGCAGAGGACTCTGTCTCCAAAATAAAAGCCCCCATAAAGTGGATGTATAATGCATTTTTGCAATTGCAATTGCTGTGTACAAAAAGCAATGAAACTATTGGTAGTCAGATACAAATTTCAGCAGTGATAATCAAAAGTTCTAGTATTCCATAATATTCCATTAAACCCTGTTGCAAAATACAAAATTGCTTTTTGACCTCTCGAAAGTTGTTGCTGACTTTCTTAACACACGTGTCTCGACAGGCTGCTTTTCTCCCACTTCCAGGCTACTTCTGCCACGCCTGCCTGACCCTCCAAACACACACACACACACACACACACACACACACACACACACACACACACACACACACACACACACACACACACACACACACACACACTTTCTCGTGATGATCGCTTGAAGCAGAGCCCTCTTTTTAGAGTTGAATTCACAAAAGAGCCACTGCTGGATAAATACATACAAAAACATGCAGGCCTTTAAGAGATTCAAGCAGAGTGATAAAGAGGATAGAAATAAGAGAAATTGTTGGGAAATGTATTGAAGAGGAAGTTAAATAATCTCAGTCACATCTGCTGATGTGTCATGATGTGTCATTAAACATATGGCTCAATGGTATCTGTAGAAGCATACAGGACAGGCAGGAGGATAGAGGCTAGGACAACCACACATGTATTTTGGTTCCCATGTTGAAAACTGAAAAACTCCAGAATTCACAAACCCCTTTAACCACATCACACCAACTCTACGTTTCAAATAGAGCAGGCCTTAAAAAATAATGGCTAAAGAAAGGTGGAAAATGAGAAGAAGAAGCTTGATGAAGTAGACCTGCTCTATTCACATGACTGATTCTTTTTATGGTTTGCTGAAGTGGAAATGGACAACCTTAGCCTCCAGTAGCATCTTGCACAGATGCATGTCATCGTTTTTATTAGCAAGTCCATACTCATTCACACAGTACCACTCGCCCTAGCTGTTCTTCTATTATTTTATTTTTAATCTTTACCTCAAAGGCTGAATCCAGTCAGACATCCAGATATTGTTTACATTGTTAAAACCCCAAATTCTGCCAATATATTCCTGGTCCAGTTTGGTGGTGTATTTCGACCACTGCAGGTAGACCTGATTGGGATTTGGCTGTTTTACATTTTTAAGGGGCTTAACTGAACTTTCATGCCGTTTATGCAAATACCAGTTTGTTTATTTGGTAATGTAATGCTATCAGTTCCTACCCTCGGTCTGAGGGCTCCAGGTCAACAGTCCAGTTGTCTAATGGCGCTTTTCCATTACATGGTACCTGCTCGACTCGCCTCGACTCTACTCGCCTTTTTCGGTTTTCCATTACGAAAAAAAGTACCTGGTACCTGCTAACAGATACTTTTTTTAGTACCACCTCAGTCGAGGTTCCAAGCGAGCTGAGGCGAGCCGAAAAGGTGACGTGAAAACCTGCAGGCTGCTGACTGGTCGGAAAGAATCTTCACTGATCACTGCATTGCTAGCGAGAGACGGCATTTTTAAATAGTTTAGCCAGCTGTGGTTTTTTGCTGCCGGAGGCTCCACGCAGAGCTTTCTCCGTAGCATACAAGTGGCCTGATGTTTATACTTGTGCGCTGGTGTGTGCATGTGTGATGTGTGTGTGTGGGGAGCTGGTGAGCGAGGGAGAAGTGAGAGAGTGACGGCGATTATCTCCGCAGCGAGTAGCGACTCTAGAGTCATATATATGTGAGAGAAACAAAGTGTCTCAGCTGTTCTTTCTGACCACGGTGGGAAATCTGGAGCAGTAAACGTTAACTATCTCTTTGATATCATGTTGTTTACGGAGACGGAGAACCAGGAAATGAGTCGGGGAAAAGCCATTAAAGCAACGCTACTAAGCCACGCCCATGGCAGTCGCTATGACGACCAGCCACGCTGAGGCGGTACTAAAATCTGCAATGGAAAACGGACGCACAGCGCGTCGAGGCGACTAGAGTTGAGGCAAGTCGAGCAGGTACCATGTAATGGAAAAGCGCCATAACTGGACTGTAAACAAAGGAGCTGGCATACAGCCAATTTGCAGTTCAGTTATGAGAACATGAGGCCAGGCTTCTATGGAGGTAGAGGCTTTCAGGTCCCTCAGGCCAGGGCCACCTCTTTGTAGGTTTAAACTTAGCTTACTTATTACTTTAGTGTTAACTAAGTGGAGATTTATCCATCACTAAATTTAACAACTTCTTATGTAGAGATTAGTTGCCACGTGTAAGTGTTGCGTAGCTGACTTAACTGACAAAAACATTAGCTTGCCAATATATGACCGTTAGTGTAAAAGAGGTCATTTAAGAGGAATACGGTCCACACATTTGACCTCACACTTCATAAAATGCTGATTATAAATAGCCTAGACTGAGAACGTTATAAATTACATTTTACAAATATACACAAAACATACCTGAAAATACAAATCGTTTTGCCAAATGACCTAATAAAGTAGCTAGTTTAGCACAATCCAATATCTACTTATTCGTAACTACATAAAAATGACTAACTCTGAAACACATACTCTCTATTCATCATATTTCAACATGGCATCATGACTTTGCGTAATCATACACGCCACTTTCCTACACGCCATTTGGCTTTAGAAAAGTGGCGTGTTATCTGTACGCATTTTGAGCTATCCACGTGTATGTCTACGCTGTATACAGCAGATGTAAACATACCCGCCACGTTGCGTGTTATTGCGAGAACGTGACGTACTATCGCAAGAACAACGTCACGCGTGTAAGACAAAAGACAAAAAAGAACACAGGGAAAGGCTGTAGTAACACAAAAACGCAACAAAAACACGCTTAGGAAAACAATAAACGGTTGGATTTAGGAAAGAAACATTGGGGAAGGCTTAAAAAACAATAACAAAAAAAAAAAAACGGCTGAAAATCGCCACACGCGGGTGAAAGTCCTGTGTTTTACCCATTCACGGACCTACGTCTCTTTATACTACTACTCGCTACGGCGATACTCTAATGTAGGTCAATGGCGGGCGAATTGTGTTGATAAACACGCTAAAAAGCGATTTTGCGTCTTGATAACACACCACAATGGCATACGAATTGGCGTATCATACATATGCCACTTCATGAGATCAGTCTGCATATTTAAATAAAATTGATTTGATTGGACAGCAACAGATATTTCCGGGTTTTTACTGGCTAAGACATACCGGTTTTAATGGTGTAACCCCATTTAGTAAATCACATGTTTGAAACTAGCTATTGGTTACAGATTCTGCATGCCAGTAAAGCATCCTCCTCTACATCTGTGTCTACTATAATGAGCTCTAACACGTCGTCTCCAGTGTGACAGACTAGTAGGAGAAGTAACCCCAAAAGAAAACCCACAGTCAGACAGACAGAATCTTGAGAATAGGAATGGATATTTTTGAACGATAGATGGTGTGTTGTCAACCCAATTTATAAGAGTTTCTGTTTCCCTGTCACCCCATTTCTTCCAGTCAAGCCAATCTTTGCTGGCGTATCGTGACAGGAGCTTCTGATGAGCCGCTCCCAATGTGAGACACGAAACGAATGCAATGAACGAGGACATACACACATGGACTGTGGACTCAGACTGGAAAGCAGTCCGTAGGATGTGCGATGCGGTTAGATGAGGGATGGATTACTGCAGAAAAAGACAAACGGGGGAGAAATAATGAAATAAACAGACGGTGTTGGGGGAAAAAAACATATGACAAATAACCTCCCATCAGAAATGACGAGTAGTCACACTTGCAAACACTTAAGACAAAGACGCATAGAGGGACACTGCCGAAGAGACGGAGGATGAAGCACACATGAGGTTTCTGTTTGTGTGTGTGAAAAAGAGACACAAAGAGAGGACGGAGACAGACATGATGGAGGGATGGGATATGAAAACCAAGCTTGTATAGACACAGCAGCACTCATAGAGCATGTACAGATGCACCCACACACCTCCTAAATGAGTGGAGCTGCAGTGGAGGACAGGCCGACGCCTCATCAACGTGACTTGACTTGACAGTACGGGCATGACAAGACTGGGGAAAAGCTTCCTGAATGTGTCAGAGCCCAGTCTCTCTCTCTCTCTCTCTCTCTCTCTCTCTCTCTCCCCTCAAACACACATACAGAATTAGTTTTGTTATTCATTACAACAGACCCGTTTGCAGCCGCAGTGCATTCACTTTCTCACAGGATGATATTTTCAGTTGTTGACAGGTACAATAGTTGGTGTGTTATTGGTTTACAGAGCATTTGTTCAGGGGAATAAGATGTGACTCCACAACATCTCCCTGCAGAGGTAAGTACATCCCACGGGCTATCACCAATAGCCAAACAAAAGCCCTGTTCACTTCTCAAAACACACACACACACACACACACACACACACACACGCCTGCCTGCATTCTGCTGCTTGCTTGAGCATGTGTAAACATTAGGGCTGAATGATACTAAAACATATTTTTTTTTTGCATTAGCCAGTGTGGCATTCTATGAACTTTACTTATGTGTATGCCACTTGTAACTTCAGGATGTTGAGGATTATTAATATTTAGAAAGCCTGAAGCAGTGCCAATTGTTATTAAAGGTGGGAAACTACAGTCCATTACTTCTTTGTAGCATTTCCACGATCCCTGCCTCTGCCACAGTGTTTTTGATACTAAAATATATGTCAACACATAGTTGCTTTAAATCTGGGGTCATTAACTTATTGACCAGATGGACTGAACGGTTTACCTTTACAATAAGCCATAAAATAACGAACTTTGTCACATTTAATTGTCTATAAATGGCTTCTATAGAGTACCATGTGGGTTTAACTTGACATATCACGTTGTCTTTGCATTGTTACTATAACATATGTGTTAAATATCAACTTTCCACCTGACCTGCCTCATTCATGGACTGTCAATCACCACTGAAACCACGCCCCTTTCCAAGCTTATATAACACCGCCCTTTAGGCCTGTGACACTCTTTTTCCCTCCAAACAAAGCAGGCAGAACAAAGAGGAGTGATGTGAGTCTAATGGACTTTTTTGCTGTGTAACACTTATCTTTGGTCACACTGAATGCTATACCTTTAAGTTTGATGTATATTGTTTGGTTATGTTAGATTGCAGAGTGAAATCCTGTTTAAAGTTAAGAGAAAAACCAAGTACAGATTGTGGATGCAGTGCAGACTGTGGCTGCATTACTGATGTAAGTCGAGCTGAATCCAACCTAATTTGTTATGATTGATTGTTCAAGGCTGTTTAGAGATCGGTTACATTTTCATGTATATATTTATTTGTTTAGATCCATCCATCCATCCATCCCTCCTCAGTGTAAACCTTTTCCCTGCATTGACAACAATAAAACCTCGGAACGGCACTGGATCCTGTGTTTAAATGTGCACACCACATCAGATGTTCAGTGAACCAACACCATCGGCACTTAAAAGAGTTTTTTTCAATATGCATACGATGACTTAGTGAAAAATGTGACACACATATTTGACCTGTTCCAAAGGGGGGCAGAGTTGTAAAAAAACCTCTGGACATGATTTCTAATTGGGGATCAGCTTAATTTATTATCCCCAGCACCACAGATGGTGACCTTTGGGTGTAGCAGTCATCACAGCAGCTCCACACAGAAACACAAACTGCTCCTGGCTGGGTGAATAAAACGGCTTTGTGGATTTAAAAAAAAAGTTTACAAAATGTAATAGTTATGTTGCCTAAGCAAAACTTTTAGTAAGCTCTTAAAGGTGCAGTAGGTAAGTCTTATAAAACTAACTTTGTCATATTTGCTGAAACTGACCCTATGTTCCAGTAGAACTACATGTAGCAGGTAATTTAAAAAAAAAGAAATCCGGCTCCTCTGGCTCCACCTACAGCCTGTAGTGAGATTTGCAATAATCCACCGCTCCCTGTTCAGATGCACCAATCAGGGCCAGGGGGGGTGTCTAACTGTATGTCAATCACTGCGCATGTACACTCATTCATTCTCCCTTGTGGGGGGTGGGGCTTAGGAGACCATTTTGGGCTTTAGCGAAAAGGGGGGGAGGGACCGAGAAGTTGTCCACGTTCAATTTTTTTGGGCTAAGTCCTGGATCTTCGCAATCCTAACTACAGCACCTTTCTGAAAGGGCTTCTAACTAACTCTCCAAAGTTGATCTAGATAGGTTTAATCTCTCGTGAAAATATATTCGGGGGGGCGCAAATCTTTCCAAAATGGCAACCACGTTTATAACCATTTAAAATGGACTTCTTTCCCTTGGTTGCCACCTAATATTACTTTTCTGTATTTATTAAAATAAGTATGTTTAAGTAAACAAAACAGCAAAGCAGTTAAGAAGATAATGAAGAACTGTGGTGATAAAGGACCTTTTGTATGTTTCTTCCTAAGAAAGGCTTGTGGATTTCAGTCTGGATTCTAACTAAATACAAGGTCTTATTGTGTGGCCCAAAACCAAATGCATGTACCCTGATGGTAGAAAGGGAACAGTTCACACAACTCTGTACGGTTTACTGAAATGTAAACCTGCTCTAGCATCATTTTCATCATAACTGGTCCCTGCCACACCACTCATATTAGTTAGCGCATGGAAAAAGAAGAGAACGAGTCCTGGCGTGTTGTACTAACCAATTCGCGCCGAGATGGGGCAGAAAAGACAACATTACAGCATTACTTAAACACACCTGTGTGATCCCTCTAGTATTTTCTCATGATAACGAATTAGCCAATAATCCCAAATCTGTGGTAATGCGATTATGTGGTTATAATCCGCAACTGGCCGCCCTGTAACACCTGTTCAGCTAACATCATTTAGCATCGTCAAAGCTGAAACTTGGCTACATAACGTAATTGCCGTGGGACGGTGGAAGGTCAGCTTGTGTAGCATTAACAGCAGATAGCCCTGGGTTTGGTTCTGTGAGGGGGAAGGGCAGCTGAGGTGCTGGTAATCTCATTAAAATGGTCACACACAGCCAGACAGTCTGTGTGTATGTGTGGGTTTAAAAACAGCCCAAAACCCTGAGCAGAAACACTCTTAACGCCAGCGTATTAGTGGCGACTCCAGCACAGATACAAATCAGCTTCAATCCTGAGTGGGAGAAGAAACCACACAGGCTGAACTGCTCCTCTGCGTTATTCAGCTTCAGATTGTTCTGGGCACTAAACAACTCGAGCAGAGGCTGGATTCAGCCTGATGTCCTCTGGGAAAGACAGTATGTTAGCACAATGAGCCCCTTCAAAGACTACTTTTTTCAGACTTCATTTTGGGACAGGATCTTGCAGTGTGCTCAATTTATTGTTTCGCTAATAGAACAAGGAACATGGCAGGAAGTCAATGGCAGCGTTTCTTTTGGAAAGTGTTTAAGCAAAGGTGGTAAGAAGCCCCCCCCCCCTAAAGTTAATGTTTTCTTTCATTAAAGTGTATTCACTTTGTATGATTTTAGTGGAGGTGAAGGGAAACCTGTGCAGTATCATCTAGAGTTTGGCAACATGACGCCACGCAACACTGATCTGCCACATGATTATTGTTGTGTAGCCATCTGTATTGGTGTGATCTGTGCAGTCAGCCGGTGTTATGATATGGCTCAATTTTAGCAGGCAGCTTGTAATGGTTGGTCTGTAAAATTAACTTTCATGCGTTTACATGACTTTGACAATCTGAGAGGAATAAACTGCACTTGCTGTTAAACGCTTCCTCTATGAAGACACAAAGTTACATCTGGGTTGCCTTTTGGATAACGCTAAATTCACGATGAGACAGATGTCTGTCTTTTCAGTAACTGTGCACCCCATCTGTTGTATCATCATTGCTTGTGTGTATTCACAGCTGTTAAGATCAGTGGATATTACTGATTGAAAGAAACGTTCATCATGAGGCTACTGAGGGTAAAACGGCTGAATAAAACAATTTTAAAAAACCTCCCGATTTCATATTTCTACAGAATAAATTAGCAGCATAGCAATTATCTAATTAAGTCTAAGTAAATTTTTACTTTGGCTACTGATTGCTGCTCGGAATACATCTGACAACTTAATCATACGTCTTCTTGCTCAGTAAAATCCTTAATCCAGCAACCGGTGTTTCGTTCCTGACTTTGAAAATTTACATATCTGGGTATAATACAAAGGAACTTGTCCTTGTGTCTGTGGTGGGGGAGCATTAACAACTTACATGATGACAGAGGTACACACAGGCACACATAGGGACAGCAGCACCTAAGAACAGGCAACAGATCAACTGGCAAACCCCTTATAATAATATAATACAATGTCTCTCGGCTAGGAGAATACTTGCATTAGGCCTGTAACATTTACTACATAATTGTCTAATTGTTAGTAATTTTTACATAATCGTGGCTTCTTTGTTTAACTGCAATCAATTGCAAACATTAGCTAAGGTCCTAAGGTATGACTGTTGATGGGAATTGTTGACTTTGTTTGGATATGCCAAATTTTAATTATATAACTGATTATTGGTGGACTGTTGAGCTAAAGCTATGTTAGTTGTTGGCACTTGACCCTATACACGTTCATTACAAACTAACCCAAACGAAAATGACAATGGGGATACAGTTAGATTTTTTTTTTTTGCAAAGAAGAACCAGATGTAGGTGTGTGTTTGTGCATGTGTGAGACAGAGAGAGAGATTGTGTGTGTGTGTGTGTGTGTGTGTGTGTGTGTGTTCAGACAGTGCAGAGCGAGCTCCTGTCAGGTTGCGCCTAAGGTTGCACGAGAATACTCTTTCCACAGAGTGGAGTGGTGCAGCAGGGGAACAGTCATCGCTGCTGTCAGGTAAAAATCTCCTAACTCCAATTTTGGTGGGTTTTTTTTGGGCTTAGTCACTATAGCTGTTGAGGTTGTTCTTCTGCACATCTAAAGCACGTGATAGTGATGCTAAACATGACCTGATTAGGATTGGGCAATATGACGATGTATACTGTAAGATGATATAAATGTGTCAACTGTCAGGTATCCTGCCATGGGTATTTACTGTGGTTTAGTATCTCCGGGTGTATTAGACCATTATGGGTGAAGCTACGCATCAATGATTCTGCAGCAATAATGGATTTTTACAAAATGTGATTTGACTTGATTTTTCGGATATTTAATTTTAATTTAACTGTCATTATTGTTACTTTATCCATAAACAGTTATTCTATCGATTAAAAAAAGAAAAAAAAACTTACTATGGCTGCAATTAACTATTTATTTCATTATCAATTACTCCAGGGATGAATTTTTTCTTTTTAAAGTTTAGACAAAACATTGTCAGCAAATAGTGAAAAATGCCCACAGTAACTTCTTCAGATGTTTTATTGTTGTTATTGTTAGTTGAAAATGACTTCTCTCTATTATTCTATCTAATCAAGGCATACGGTACAATGGCCAAAACAATCCACATCTATTGGTACCGCCGCATTAAACTACATACACCGTGACTAGACATTTTATCCATATTATTCCCTCCAATGGCTAATTTTCTTACAGTTACTAAAACTGGTGACATTTGTGAGATAAGAGCTTTTCACCTGACAGCAACAAAATGTCAACTTACAGTAGACACCAGGCTGCAAGGAAGACATACCCCCTTCTCTCTCTGTCACACACATGCACATCAGAGACCGCAAAGCATGATAGAAATCTGCATCATTCATGAGTCTTGCCAGTAGTGTGTTCAGCCTAAATGTGACTGGGAGACACGTAATCTCTCTCTCTCTCTCTCTCTCTCTCTCTCTCTCTCTCTCTCTCTCTCTCTCTCTCTCTCTCTCTCTATAAGATGCCAGCTGTACAGCTACTGACTATGCAGCTCCCTGCAGAAGGGGAGGCACGTGTTCATCCATCTGACCCAAGCTACATTCACACCAAAAATGATGATGCTCACACACACACACACACACACACACACACACACACACACACACACACACACACACACACACACACACACACACACACACACACACACACACACACACACACACACACACAGAGGAGCGAGGGAGAGAGCTTCATACTGTGCACATATATATACAGTGTATCAGCTGGTTGGTTATTAGACAACTCTAGCCTGCTGTGGAGCTGCAGGCGTGCATTTCCGGCACAGAACAGAGTTAGTAATAGGGTTTGGGAATTACACAGAGATATAGTTAGTTCCTTTAAGGCTACTGTGATACCTTAGGAGATATAAAAGGTGCACAATTTAGTAATTCTTGTTTTATTCTTCAGTCTCTATTGGATAGATTGTTCTACCACCAAAACAAAACTGGCTTTATTTCATGCCAAGACCTACACACAGAGGTTTGCCAATCTCTTAAATCAGTTTAGAGAAAATCCACCTTTGAAAATAAATCATGGGGATAAATTCATGCAAAACTATAACCACATGTCTAGGGCATGATAGGGGTGAAAAACACACCAATGTCTAATCTAAAGCAACTTCTGAGAGCATATATGAGTCACTACAGGAATGCTGATAAAATGTTGGTTACACTTTACTTGAAGGTATCTACATAAGAGTGACATGACACTGTCATGAACGTGTCATAAACATTATAAACAAGTCATAAACGTTTATGACATAAGGCTTCTTTTAGTAAGTGTCATTCGGTTTTTGTCAAGTTAGGGTTCATGTGTCCATGACAGTGTCATGACAGTGTCATGACACTCTTATGTAGATACCTTCAAGAAAAGTGTTACCATATTGTTAACAGACTGTTGGGTTACACTTCACGTTAGGCCAATACCTTATTCTTGAATATTTCTGTATGTATAAGGGATATTAACGTTAAATGTTTGCTGAGACACACAATATGTAGAAGAAGGCCATGGGTAGCGTATTACTAAAGGCCACATTGCATAGGCTACTGTTATAACAATGTAATACTTATTTTTCGTTCACCGGGGTCAATGTCCTGTCCGGACTCACCGTGTCTGAGTGCAGGTCCTGCTGTTGGCACAGCCGGTACAGGAATGAAGTTTGCTCTTTCAGGAGGGTCTGCCGCGTTGTGAGGAACACCGTGCCACCGACGTTCAGCCGTACCCACTTCCCGTTGTTCCCCCCGTTGGGGTTGATGACCGAGCCGTTACACATGCTCTGCGACACCGTCCCGCCTGATGGAGTCGTGCTGGCGGACGTCGCGCTCTCACCCGCCTCGCTGTCTTTGTTGTTGTTGTTATTGTTGTTGTTGTTGCTGTTGTGGTGGCAGCCGTGGTGCGTCGACAGCGCAACGACGTCCTCCGGTTCCCGCTGCTCGTCCGCTGTCGTTGCCATTTAGGAAAGAAAAAAAAAAGCCGCTAGACACCAGATGAAGACGAGCGAGGGCGTCCGTCCGTGCGTCCACCGTTGCCTCGGCTTTTTCTCTCCCCGCCCCCAAACCGCACAAAATCATAGCGTCAAGTCGCGTTAAGGTACAGTAAGTGAGACATAGTGCATCCGATAATTACTTTCAAAATAATAGGTTGATATTTAAGCAGGCTTTACTGTACATTTGTTCTGTGGGCTGTGTGTGCAGCAAGCGTATCTTCTGATAAAGTATATGCAGCTTAAGAAATCTACAGTAGTTTCCGAAAATTATTAAATGATGCCAATGTTAGGCTACTTGCATGATATAAACTTTGCACAAATACTGCCACAAAGTTTCTATTAGCAGCAGGGACGTGCACAGGCATGGTAGGTACATGAATAGGCCTACCCATTTGGAGGGGCTATTGCTTTAACCTGGAAAAAAAGGCAACCATCTTGCCAATGTTTTACAATATATCAAAGGGTTTTGGTTATCTCTTAAGTGTTTAAGATGTTATAGAGGGTATCAAGGTTTTAAGGGTCAACAGAAGGAAAAGACAAACAGTGCATAAACCCTGTTTCTCATCCCAGGAGATGGTCCAGTGGTGAAGGACAATACAAAAAATGAAAACCGGAAATGACAATGCGTCACGTGGGTATGGCTTCTCCAGCCGATAGTAATGGCGGCTTGTTTCGAAATACAATCTCGTATTTTACAAAAATAGTTCACTGAAACGTGTTTCTGAAAACATTTTAAGCGAGAAATAGGCCATATGGTTGCTGAATCTGTCTTCATTTCAGATCGACAAAGATTATTATCGGCGCTCGTCACTCATCCTGCTTGTTATTTCCGGGTTAGCACTCCACCAATCAGATTGATGGAGTGAGTCCGAATGCCCGCCCTCCGACCCAGCAAGTCAGGTCGGCCAAAAAGAAGGCCGACAGCTCCTCCGACGGACGACGGCACGTAACCAAGGGGGTAAGCTTCGCTTCAGAACTCGAGCCATCATGGCGCCATTTTGTTGCTAACTGGCCATCACCTCTTGTTAGCATTCCGCTGACCGCCATTTTTTTTTTTACGTCACTTGACTGAGAATAACGTTACATCCGAAGCGTTAAAAGACTCGATTTGTCCATTGTTTAGTTCTAAAGAAACACAACAACGTATAAAAGGCTCCATTACCTTGTATCTCACGTTATGGCTCCGTAGCGGACGCTTTTGTAAAAATAGGCTAATGATTGTGTCATAACCAAGTGACTTACTGTCGCACAGTAGAGGAATTACCGTATAGTACAGGAGAAGCTCGCAGGCAGTTTGGACTTACGTTAGCTGTTTAGGTTTAATTACTAATGTTAACTAGCATGTTAGTTATCAATAATTAGCCTGTGCCTATGTTATCTCCTTACATATACCTACGCTCTCCGTCTCTGTAAGATTGGGAATGATTGAGATTTCTCTTGGCACAGCTACCAGAACACTTACAACTTTCAGACACGTTGCTCACGTCACATTTACGCTGTCTCTGTCAGTTGGAGGCTGCGCAGTAAAGCTGGCCATCACCGGAAAAGTGCTTCTAATATCCTTCACTGGTCTCCGTCCAGAGCAACGGGGTCTATTGGTCCATTATATACTGTCTATGCACGTAACACCGAACAGACTCGAGTCGCCGACCTCGCCATACTGTCCAACGGCCGATTATCGGCTTAGTGTGTCAGGGCCATAAGGTAGCCTGGATGCCAGCCAAATTTAGCCCCGCCCACAACTTTTGAGGTCGGGAAGTTCGGTCTGGACTTGATCCGTATGCTCAAACCAGAGCTGTTTGGACCAATCAAATTGTCAGGGCGGGCTTTATACGATGATGGACAGATGATCAACAGTAACGTAATTAACGTCACCAAAGAGCGCTTGGGTTGAATTTGTTTACAACAAAGATGGCTGCCGCTGGAGAGTTGAGATGTGTAGACGCTGTCACTACCCAAAATGAGTAGAGTGCAGCTTTGAGTTGCGCATGCGTCACTTTGCGACAAGTAGCCTACAAGATGCTAACGGCGGTTTGAGCTAACGTTAGCAATCAAGTAGCCTACTAGATGCTAACGGCGTTTTTAGCTAACGTTAGCAATCAAGTAGCTAGCCTACTAGATGCTAATGGCGTTTTTAGCTAACGTTAGCAGTCAAACAATCATAAATAACTAAAACGTTTTTGAAATGACTGCTAGCTACAAGTTTGCAATCAAACACAACATCGGCTGTCACTTGAATGGCGTTTTGAGCTAACGTTAGCAATCAAGTAGCTAGCCTACTAGATGCTAATGGCGTTTTTAGCTAACGTTAGCAGTCAAACAATCATAAATAGCTAAAACGTTTTTGAAATGACTGCTAGCTACAAGTTTGCAATCAAACACAACATCGGCTGTCACTTGAATGGCGTTTTGAGCTAACGTTAGCAACCAAACAATCATAGATAGCTAAAACGTTTTAGAAATTATATCCATCTTCTGTTATTGTATGTAAAGAGAAAAGTTTATTATTTTACAGATTTCACAAATTTCAGTAAGACACGTTATGCCGTAAACAGTCACATTTGCACTCGACCAAAGCCGGTCTGACTCGGCTAACATCGGGTATGACACGTTATGCCGTAAACCGTTTAAATCTAAGCATGCGCAACTCAAAGCTGCACTCTACTCATTTTGGGTAGTGACAGACGCCGCCATCGCGTCTGTTATAGAAGATATCGACAGCGCATTCATTTTAAAAGAGGAACAGAGAACCGCGATCACGTGTGTAGGCTATACACATTGCCACACCAGTCCGCACGACACGGAAACCGCCTCTGCCTTTGCTCTGTCGAAGCCTGCCTTTGACTTGCAGCTTCTGTGACGTCTCTGATTGGTTGTAGGTCGTGCTCTGATTGGTTGTAGGTCTATCCAATTGAGTGCAGAGGCATTTTCTTTCCTGGTTCGGGTTGAAACGCCCTATAATCACAGCCCAATGGAGCAGTATCACAATCATATTCTGACTAGAATCTGAGTATAACGACTTCAGGTACACCACACAGGAATTATTTGTGATGAACGGATTTGGTTTCATTTGTATGAGTCACTATCGGCATGCAAATTTCCAACATCGATTTCAAATTGTAAATTTCTAAATAAAAAAAAAATATATATATTTACTTGTTATCACTTTAAATTAGTTTAAGTCTGCATGCTGCTCAGTGGAAATTATTAAAGTATTTTAAAGTGTAACACATGTACAGACACATCACAGGTAAATGCACTTTGTGTCATGTGACCTTCAACACAGAAAGAGAGATGATTAATATTAACGAGACTATCCTGTGGTTTGGAGGACTGGTTGAGCTATATCTTCATCAGGAGGCAGGTTGAGGTGATGGATAGATCAAACAAACGCAGGACTTTCACCCGGGAGAGTGGGGTTTGAGTCCCGAATCATCAAAAGTGCGTTCGTTAATAAAGCGTCAAAAAACCAGTGCCATTAAAAGGAATTTGCATGAACTTGTTATCACGTTAATTTTGACAGCCCTAATATATATACATATACACATACATACATAGTTATGGTGCAAAATCATAACTAAAGTTAAACAAAAGTGGTATAGCAATTGCCCATTCAAATGTATGTGCACATCCCTGATTAGCAGCTATTTAGGCCAGTTTACTATATTGGTTAATATGCATACCAGCCTACTGGTAAAAAATAAATAAATAAAAAGTGTGCAGTATATTTCTACAAAGAACCAAAGTTGAAGATATTTCAGAAGGAAATGTGAAGAGTCTTTTGATTTGTCATACAATCACATTGTGTCTAACTTTATATTAATTTAAATGTTTTATTTTGAAAGCTTCCTGATTTTCAGTTCTGGTCTAGTTCTTTTAGACAAAACTTGACAAAGACCAAAAATACAGGGTCTTGTACTAAATGTAAAACTATTTTGAATACTAAATAAAGATGAAATGCACCACAGTTTACAATATCTGAATACTTTATTATCGTTAATATTTAGTTGGACCATTTTGTTCAACACTGTATAAACCTGAGGAAACATTGCATATAACTTAAAACAAAACCAAAAAACAAACAAATAAATTGATTTCAAAATAAATAAAAAAAATTAACATTTCCCTGATGTCTAAAATCCAAAACCTTGTGGAACAAACTTTTACACAGGCTGTGGAAAACCCTCTTAATAAATCCATAATCCTCACGTTAATTAAGAGTCATAAAGTCCTAATGCTGCCACTCTTGGATGGATTCTGAGAAATGAGAGCAGTAGTGATTCCATCAGGGTCATCTCTCTGTGGCTAATGGTTGATGTTAAGATAAAACAAGCAAGTTGATTTCAAAATGCATTTTAGCATTATGTACTAATGGATTAGTAAATAGTTGTATAACAAACAATCAAGCCTGTGTCCTTCTACCTCAGACGGGCATTCATCAGCTTTAAAATAAATAACAGTTTCACTAAATTCAAATGGATTGCATATTGACAATGGGAAATGGTCCCGTGTCTGTATTTAACCCTTCAACAACCAATTCTTAGTAGTGACGATGCACTGTCTAAGAATTTAAACTGTACTTATATTTCAATTATATATATATATGACCAAATTAAAGGGATATTTTTTTTATCATATTTTGCCAAGCTTCTACATTGTGCCCAGTAATCACAGGTGCACCAGGACTCAGGTGTTCAGTACATTGGTTCTTGAGTTGAACAGGAAAGTATGACCTGTTCTACCTAGATGGTAGGATATTTTTTTTGTCTCTGTGCTCTCAGGGCCGATGCAGTGTGGGCCTCATACGAAGGAAGGGAAAATTGTAGGTGTGTGGGAGACCCTGATGAGTCGTGAGATTGAAGGATTGCCATGAGAACGGACGCAGGCCCTGCGTCGTGGGGCCGTTTATTGCCTCTGCGGCCAGCTGGACAGCCATGTTGTAGTCCGTCACCTGTACCATGCGATAGATATGGGTAAGAAGGGCACAATGGAAGGAAGGAAGAAAAGGGAAGTCATTTAATATGGTTCAAATATTAAATAGACATCCATGAAGGCATTTCTGTTGCCATTAATGGAGGTGAGTCATTCAAAACCTGCACTTCCCTTATAAAGTTTGGGTTCAACTAATGTGGTATGACATTTTAAAACTCCTGGTAAAATTAAATCTGACCTTTTAAAAGCCAGAAATGAAGAGTGGAACAGCAAAGTATGAAGAAAAGCTACAGACTAAAAAAGTTATGTCCATAGCAGCTCTTTCAGGCAGTGTAACCCAGTGTAAATATCCTCTGGCGTCTTGGATCGAAAAAAAAGTTAGTACTTTTTACATTAATTTAAACATGTAGTTAACATTGTCATTGTGAGCATGTTAGCATGCTGACGTTAGCATTTAGCTCAAAGCACCACTGTGCCTGCCGATAGCTAGCATGGCTGTAGACACTTCCTGAGTCCTGTTAAACAAAATAAAACAAACTAAATTATTAAACAACTAAACAAAACACGTTAAAAAAAGACAATACATTACAAACATTTTAGGAATTTGAAAACACAAAGGTGGTGGCTATAGCCAATTAGCCTCATGAGACCGTCCTGATCTCGCGAGCTCCAGTTTTCTACTCGCAGAACAGTCTGACATCTTGAGATAGAGAAAATTTGGAGCCGTTCGCCAAACGACCGACCAATCAGCGTTGGTTTTCAGGCGGGTTTAGGTGTGACGCAACGAGAAGTGACTGTTAGTCTAAACAACATGGCAGCTTCCACGGATGAGATGAGCGTAGCTATCGCGCAAGTTTTATCCGAATTAGAAAGTATTACTTCATTGAAAGAAGAGCAAAAAACGGCACTGGAGGCTTTTCTCGGAGGAAAAGATGTTTTTGCTCTTCTCCCGACTGGTTTCGGCAAGAGTTTGATCTGATTGGTTGATTTGGCCCGTCTATCACCAACATAGGTGGTGATAGACAGATGGTTTATCCAATCAGCAAACCAGTATTTTCACCCCTTCCCAAAAGTTCTCCAACGGAAAGTTCCCAGATGGATATGCCGAGCAAAATGAAAAATAAATGCAAAATAAATGCGAAGCAATCCATCTGGCGGAGTCAGGTTAATAGCCAATAACTAATATCGAACAAAAGGCCATATTATTCCTAGACAAAAACACATACGGTACATGCACCTATAAATTCTTTTGTAATAGCATTTTCTACTTTCTGCTTTTTACAGTGCATATTGTGAACTTAATCCTGGCACTAATGTTTTGATGGCCTCTGACCTTAGTGTCATAGCAACCTCCTGGACGTGGTCTCCTTGGTCTCAGGTCGTTACGGCAACAGATGGTTTTACATGGATGGCCCTTGGAGTAGGGGTCTCTCTTGTAGTCTGTAACAGAATATTTTATGTGCATTTTGTGTCACATCTCTAAAGCCCTTTGAGTTCAGGAAAAGATAGAAAATGTGATTAATGCAAGAGTTTTTGCTTCACCTACTGTTGTATCTCATGATGAATTTGAGGGAGCCAAGGTCAGACACCTTGGCCTGGTCCCTGCGGAGGATTTTGGCTCGGGGACAGAGGTCGTAAGAGAAGTCCTGTCCGTATCTCTTCCACATCACACCGTACCCACTCAGGTTGTAGATTTCAACATGAAATGGTATGTTGTAGGATGGCCAGTAACCTGCCAAATGTAGCATACTGACGGTGGAGGTTGTCCAGACACATTACCAACTAAAACAGCCATCCTGTAGCCTGACGATGCCAGACCCACATCAAGATGTTGGGTCTGGGAGCTCACCATTGACAGGGCTCAATCCCAGGGGCGGGATAAACGGTTGTCTTTCAAATTCCCTCTGCAGGCAATAGGATAGCACTACAACCAGGCAGAGCAACGAAGAAGGTAGCGAAGCTAGTTGATGGATTAAACTTTTGCCGTATCCGGTCGGCAGAACTCCGAACACATCTTCCTTTTTTAAGAATGATTTCTGTGCCGTTCTTTGTTCTTTTCTCAAGGAAAAGCTTAACTCCAAGTCTTCCAGAAGACCGCTGTTCCCAGCAGCAGAAACCATAAGCCCGCCCACCGACTCTATACACGATGTGATTGGCCTGACCAAAATTAGTTTTTTCCAGCTTGCAAGCCAACGGAGAGTGCCTAGACCCCCCTGGCTGCAAAATAAATTTGCTGCCACTAGGGTGTGTCTAGATTTCTAGGCTAGCCATCCTGGATCAAAACTGAACAATCTACAGTATATAGATATATGTTTGTTTCTCACCTTTGCGTAAAGCTTGAGTCTGATCAGAGTGCATCACCTTCCCGGGAATCTGCTCCACCACAGTCAGAGCTCCATCCGTGATACTGTGGCCCAGAGAAACCCTGCTCAGGTCCACCACCATGTACTGGCTGTTATACGTACCTAAAATACAGAGGAGGGGGATATGCTCGGTTTCCTGCCTTTACAGACACAGAGAATCCACATGGGTCAGTATCACCTAATATTAAAAGGCCTTTTCTAAACAGTTTTGCATGTTTTAAACCACACACGTTTTACACATACTTTACATATCTCCTTGCCACTTCCCTAAGCAAAGTTAGTTTTCTAGGGCAGGCAGTGGTTACACTAAAATCAACTTGGAGAATCTTTTTAATAAATAGGTCAACCATCACAGTGAACAATTTGTTGTCTTTATTATTATTATTATCGGTCACAGTAACCACATGATTGTGTGGTACTACAGTTGCGAGCAGAGATCAGCTTCAGAACTGCCCGTGCCGCCACTTTTCTAGGATACTCTGAAAGCTGAGATGTGAAGTTGCTAAAAAGGAGCTGTTGTTGTTGTTGGAAAAGAAATACAGAAGAAAGAAGAGTCTACAGCCACGCTAAGTTAAGTATTGGATGAATTAAAAAGATTTGACCTGCTGGTGGCACTAAATGAAATGTCACAGGATTACCAAAGTCAGTAGGCTTCATCCTCTGGGGACTATGAATGTCTGCATACAGTGTCACTGAAATCCATATAGCCATATCCAATAGTTGTTGAGAAATATTTTAGTCTGTACCAAAGTGATGAACCGACTTTGTCATTCCTAGAGCTGTGCTGCTAGTCTGGCTAAAAGTTCCTAAAGCTGGCTGCCGAACAGGAAGGTTAAGCAGAACAATAATCCAAATATCAGATGTCAACGCATCCTTGAACAGACCAACAGGTAAACTAACCCTAACCCTGTATTGACTTTATCCCGACTTTCTAGAAGGAAGGAAATCAATCCTAAAACTTACTTTAAACTATGCATGAACAATACATACAAAACATACATGACTTGGGCCCAAAACAAGCCAATCCACCACAACACCAGGGTATTAAGAGGTTTTAAGGGGCAGAAGGAAAAGACAAACTGTGTGTAAACGGTGTTTTAAAATCCTGGAGAAGGATGTGGTGAAGGACGCAGACTGGGGACCAAGGGACGCGGGTTCAAAGCCCGCCTAAGGTACAACACACAGGAAATGTTTGTGATGAATGGATGTGGTTTCATTGGTATGAGGAATTTTCAACATCGATTTCAACGGGCAAATTTTCAACATGCGAAATTTCAACATGCAAATTTCCAACATTGATTTCAACTTGCGAATTTCCAGCACCAATTTCAACATGCAAAATTTCAACTTGCGAATTTTCAACATGCAAATTTCCAACATCGATTTCAACTTGCGAATTTCAGGACTTGCGATGCAAATTTCCAACATAATTTCAACTTGGGAATTTTCAAATTAAATTTGTTTAAAAACGTATTATCACTTCACATTTTTTAAGTGGAAATTATTAAAGTATTACACCCCTTAACATAGACATGATTACATTACAGGCAACTGCACTTTGTGTCATATCAACACAGAAAGAGAGATGATTAATGTTAAAGAGACTATCCTCCCCCAAGAAATGCTCCCAATGGTTGTTTGTTCAAGCAGCAATTACGACCTATATTACCATTAATAGTGACCGTGCCCTCTAGTGGCCATAGTAATTATGACGTTACACATCTTATGAGGTTGCAAAAGGAGGTCAGTTTCTATAGAAGACTATGAGAAAGTGACCCACTTCTCACAAACATTTTCATAATGAGTTCATGGTCTCAATCGCTAGTTTTAAGTCTTCTGCAATACAGAATGATGTTCATTTTTTGAATTATGGTCTCGTTGATTTTAAAATCGGCGATAAAGCAGGGGGTGTTTTAGGGCGCGGCTATGATGTGATTGCCAGAGAAAGTGTGTAACGTAACGTAGAGTGTAAGCAGCTCCTCCCTCACTCCTCCCTCTCGTCTAAAATCGTCACATCCGCTGCGCCCGTAACGGCAAACTCGACGATTCATAGCAGATCTCCACAAACCAATGGGTGACGTCACACATGGGCTGTCTGTTAATATTATACACTCAGTGGTAGGAATAAAGAACTGGTTGAGCTATATCTTCAATAAGAGGCAGGTTGAGGTGGTGGATAGATCAAACAAACACAGGACTTTCACCCGGGAGAGTGGGGTTCCAGTCCCACAGGGGGCAATTCTGTGCCCCCCTCCATCCCCACCGCTGAGTCCCACATCACCAAAAGTGCCTCAAAACGAGTTAACCTGTTATCACGTTAATTTTGACAGCCCTTATATACATATGATGGATTACTTAAACCTAATACTGTATTGACTTGAAGTTTCGACTTTCTAGAGGGAAGGAAATCAATCTTAAAATGTACTTAAAGTATGCATGAACATAAAACATACATGATCTGTGCCAAAACAATCAAAACCACCACAACACAAGGGTGACTATATCTAATAAAAGACCAATTATCTAGTTGCATTGCTATTAGTGTATGATGGGCACAGGAAAACCAACATGCACAGTCTTGCATGTGCCTGAGGGATCTGATACGAGAGGAAGAAACACGACAAACTTCTGGCTCTGGAGTTACCGAATTGCACAGAGAATAAATTCTAAATCCTAACCCATATCTACATAAAAGGAAAACACAGGCAAAGATAAAGGCTCTCGTTTTAACTGCCTGCAGGCCACCACATAAGTTTGGCAGGACAGGGAGAGTATGAGAGCGAAGCTGCTGGGAGATGACAGGACTGTCTCAAGAACACTTTGTCCTTTTCTCCTATGCCTCTCCCATAGCAACATGACGTGAAAGATCATTGCAGCTGGCTAATTAACACATGGTTAGTATAATGAGAAGGTAGGTCTGTTAAATATCTTGACATAGCCAGTGGTTTAGTTCCTGAAATGTCTCTGTTGGACAGATTGTCATGATATTTGGTACAGACATTTATGTCCCCCTCAGAATTAATTGCAATAACGTTGGTGATTCCCCAACTTTTTGTTATTGGATATATTTGGATTGTTTATTTAAATTGCACTTGTGTATAGTCTGTATGCAGCTTCTATGCATCGACACCTGGTAGGCTACTGTCATGGATATATTTGGATTGTTTATTTAAATTGCACTTGTGTATAGTCTGTATGCAGCTTCTATGCATCGACACCTGGTAGGCTACTGTCAGCTAGCACTCAGTAGTCATGCATCAGTAGTTTGTCAGAGTGTGTGATGGAGTCAACCTTTTAATACCTGGAAGGATTTAAAGGTTTAAAACAGATTCTGTTCAATTGAAGAAACAAAATCCATATGCGTTTGAAAAGTATGTAACAACTGTTCTCACTCTGGTTCGTCTATGCTCTGGTTTTAAACCCCCACCTCACATCAACAGGAATTCACCTGAGTTGTATTTGGAGAAGATGTGCGCCCACTCCTCTCCGCTGTGCGCCAGGCTGTTGGCCAGGCGGACTCTCTGCCAGGCCAGCAGGCTGTGAGGGTCCAGCTGGGAGAACAGAGAGACGTTGAAGACACCGATGGAGGTCTGAGTCATCAGCAGGCCGCTGCCAAGCAGGTAGAAGTCATCCAGAGACATCAGGAAGCCTGGAAGAGGGGGTAGGAGGACGAAGGGTAGAGGAGGGAGTGAGGGGACAAGGTTTTAGGACAAATAATAGCAATGGAATGTTTGAGATCACTTATTATCCTCAAATACAACCTACAGCTTGCATGCAGCTGTCTACCAGCAACTTAATCAAAATTGTAAAAGTTTTAGCCAGGCTAGCAGTTTACCGCTAACACGTGTATATTTATATACACATATTTCTACATACAGGAAGAATAAATACTTTTAATATTTATGCTACTACCATTATATTACCATTATTAGTACTTCTATTAGTACTAATTCTGATGCTGGTACTATTAAAGGTCCCATATTGTAAAAAGTGAGATTTCTTTTTTGATTATAAAGCAGGTCGAGGTGCTATATAAATACTGTGAATTAAAACGCTCAATCCACATAGTACTCAGAGATGGTGCCTTTAAACGAGCCGTCAGGACTTGCATACAGTTGTGATGTCACAACTATACTATATATAGAAAGTGCTGCTACAGTGCCGTTACAGTCATTCCCCGTCTGCAATGACGGTACAGAGGCTCCTAGAGCGCAGAAGACCCGGAAAACGCTGACCAATCAGAGCAGACTGGGCTTTTTTCTGGAGAGGTTCTTATAGAGACAGGTGCTAAAATGGAGCACTTCCGATAGAATGTGTTTTTTAACACTAAAAGCATTTAAAGGTCCAGTGTGTAACGTGTTTAGTCGTTCATTATCAAAATCTGTGTTGCCTTTTCACAAACTTTTTCATGAACTTTTCTCCACAATCAAAGCATTCCTTTTGGCTTGAAATTTTACATTTGCATTCGCATGAGCTGAGGTAGATGCTCCATATTCAGGCGCCATCTTGAAATACGTTAGCCGGTAAGAGACATACAGGACATACTGCTCCGCCTTTCGCGTTTTCGCTGAACTCACAGGTGCTGCTAATGCTGCTAATGGGTATCGTCGCTACCCGGCCCCGGCAAGTTTGAAGAAGGAAACCTGGAGGACCACACGTATTCAAAATCCAAATTTCAGGAACAGAAGTCAGAAAAAAAAGGATATTGAAAAGAGCAAGAGACCGGCTTTTTGAAGCCTGAATGCTACCGTAGCTGTAATACATACTTTGAACTTCGTGACGCGAGAGAGTTGATTGCGATGTATGATCTCAATGCTAGATGGGAGAAATTCTTACACATTGGACCTTTAAACATGTTCTAGTAGAAATCCAAAATACAAGTATGAACCTGAAAATGAGCATAATATAGGACCTTTAATAATACATTTACAGTACTGCTGCTGTTATCAATAATGTAAATCATAGGCAGAGGAATATTTCCACTACCCTCACTTCCACCTCTACATAAAGTATTTGTATGGCATCTGTTCTTGTTCTGTTGGCCCTGGCCTGCTGTGTGTGCTAAATGTTTCACATTGTCAGAGAGAAAGCAGTTTAGGAAGGCTGCAAGGGTCACACATCACCTCCAGTGGCAGGGGTGTATTTCATCTCCTCGTTTTTAATATAGTGAAATGATATCCTTGGCCTGCCGGCCTCTAAAAATAGTGCATTAAAACCACTTGTGTTCTGATAGCAATGGAGCCTGTAAGAGGATTTTTATGGCCTGGACCACTTGGCAAATCTTTGCCCACAAAATTACTCCACCTCCTGTGACTCTACAGCGAAGGGATAGATTTCATCACGGCTCTGTTTTGTACACACACTGCAGGTGGATGTCTCCCCGTCACTGACTAAGCTGTGTGCTTAGCAGGAGAATTACTTTCTGTAGAGAATGCACATTGAGGATTTGGTATAAATTCCTTGTTGTCAGTGTTTATATTTTCCAAGATGAAAATGAATTTGTGTGGATTAAGGAAAAGCACAATTCAGAGCTTTTACAAGATAACAGCTTGCTGTACTGTTAGTTGACAAACCCTACTGTTCAAAATGCAGGTCATGTACTCAGAAAACTTATACAAGCTGTCAATCTCACTTTTGCCCACTTAACTTATGCCATGTCGTTTGCTGATTTATTACAATATAGTCCTGTGCAGGTCATATGTGTGATACCGTACTTGTGCGAGTGTGTGTGTCTGTGTGTACCAGGGTAACTGCTGAACGACATCTTTCCAGTGGCGGTGTGTGTGTCAGACACCCTGAAGTCCCAGTGTTTATAGATACGCATGGTGGCTGCATACGTATACCAGCTAGAGTGGCCAAAAAGCAGGTTCTCAAAGCCTGGCAGCACCTTGGACACAGAGAAGGGAGAGAGGGAGGGTTGTGCTAGTTTTTTGTCTGACGTCAATAAAAGAGTGGACTGGTTAGGTCACTCTTAAATGAATTTGTCCAATACTTTGGTTTATGACCAAATACCTGCAGAACGAATGACATTCCCACCAGCTGTACTTTGTGTTTAGTGCTAATTAGAAAATGTTAGCATATAATAACAACATTAAGGTCCCTGTAATCAAATGAGATAAGAAGAAATATCTTATTAATTCAAACCGAATGATATAGTATTTCTGACAGCATTCACTCAGTGTCCTCATTCCATTTGCACTTTGTTTTTTCCGAAATGAGCGTAAGTGAAAGAGAAAATATCCTCCTCCCTGTGGCCTTTCGCACTCACACACTCCAGAAGAGAAAAACCCCATG
Organism: Perca fluviatilis; assembly: GCF_010015445.1. Classification (NCBI taxonomy): domain Eukaryota; kingdom Metazoa; phylum Chordata; class Actinopteri; order Perciformes; family Percidae; genus Perca; species Perca fluviatilis. The sequence goes on along the minus strand of NC_053132.1, from coordinate 21,167,402 downwards.
CACAAGAACCCACAATAAATCGAATTAGCCGTTGAGGCTTCCCAAGTTCTCCCCTTTCAGCTCAAGCCAAATGAGCTTGGCCTAACCTTGATGAGAGCAGTGCAGTGGCCCATTCCTGCCATCCTGAAAGTGCCGGCCCCTGTGGAGGAGTTGGAGCGAGGCGTCAGAGCTGGGACGAGGTCCAGGAGGTCGCCAACACCATTCAGAAACTGCAAGGCGAATGCTGAGAGAGGCTGGGAGGAAGTTGGAAGTGGCAGAGATGAATGAGATGATACTGTGACAACTCTCTCACCGTCTCTCCAACACACACACACACACACACACACACACACACACACACACACACACACACACACACACACACACACACACACACACACACACACACACACACACGCACACCTCTCTGTGTTTGCTTTTGGCCCACTGTGCAGCTCCAGCGTGGAGTCCGTCCAGCTGGGCCAGGATCAGTCCCAGATGCTGCCACAAGGGCTCGCTGTATTTCCTCAGTCTCACCTGCTCTCTGGCCCACTGGTCCTGCTGGCTGTGGAACATTCAGAAAGCTGAGAGCCACTTTGGGCTGTTTCTTTTACTAATTAGTGCATTTGGCTGCTTCTCAAATCTGACGCCTGATTTTGCTGTGCATCTAAATTCCTAATTACGACAATCACTGCATGCACGAATGTCATTTTTGCATTTAGCATAGATAGTGTTTGACAATACTGGTTTAGCTGACAATATTTCATCAATCAATATCTTGCCAACCAAGAAACTTATATTTAGGCCTCTGAAAAAGCATTAGACATGATAGCTCTTCATGAAAACTCTGAATAATTAAACTCTCCTTGCTTGCAGGTTTTATTGTTTCTCTGTAGCTAAAGAGAGGAACCTCTGGATAAGTATAATCACAGTGTGAGCCATGAACATGAACAGATGAGACTGTACCTTAAAAACCTTTTCAGGGGATTCAAAACCTTCTCATCCTTCAGGAGTTGAGGGTACATGTTGGAGTAATGACTGAACATCTGTCTGCAGAGAAAGAATTAGAACAGCGGGAATGTAATCCAATGATGTAAAACAATGTGCAGTAAACATATTTCAGCTTTATACATACAATTGGCATTTGTGTTACATTTTATGAAGATGTACAACAGCTACCGTATTTTTTACAGGTTTTGTCCATTGATAGAAAACTACAGGTGACTTCACTCTGTTATTTTTTTTTTTTCAGTTTGAGATATTTCATACAAATGATGTGTATTTGCAGTTCACTACAAGACCTGCAACACTCACCCAGCAGTGAGATAACCTTCCAGGTACCCAGCCAGGAAGAAGGTGGTCTCATCTTCCTGTGTGATCCCTCCATGACCTGCGCAGATCTCTAAGATGCCCCATCCAGAGAGGAGCAGAGTGTCATTGAAGTAACCATAGGCTCCCCCCTCTGTCTCCATCACCCCCTCCTTCAGGACCACACTTTTCTGGGCAGCATCCCAGTACACAGTGGCCTCTTGGAGCTCTACCATTATAGGAGGGTGGACAGGGTTACAGGGGTTGAGGTTGGATAACACACATTATGTTACATAATGTCATGACACCAATAGAATGAACCGTTAGGAAAATACAGCTTATAAATAGTCTAAAAATAGTACATATTATCATATGTTGCTCTTTAAAGACTAGCACAAGGGTTCAAATTGATTTGTGTAGTTACTTGGACATACAGGTAGAATAGATAATAATTTAGCTTACTATTTGTATTTGAAACTAAATCCAATTTATTGTATAGGTAAATTGTACAAGGTTTTCTCCCAGTAAACATAGAATGTATAAAATAAAATACATGAATAAAAAACAACTACAATTTAAATAATAATATGTCAAATAGAATGGTATAGTGACGAGCAGAATAGAACTAAGGTTGCATTATATAACATTGGGTGCCACCATGATCTGTAGGCTATCCGTTTGTCATACGCGATTTCTACGTAAACAAACGGCCTTTTTTCAATAGTAGTTTTAATTTAGTTATATTGGATTTAAAATAAGATTCCGTTATGTTTGAATACACTGCGGAAACGTTACTTACGGTAAGTTTGCACTGATGCAGCCAAAGTGCTCAGCAGTACGCACAGTTTGATGCTCTGTTTCTCCATGTCTGTCAGCTGATTTTATCTCAAGAGCCGATGAAGCGCTGTTTTTCGGATGCTGGTAATTTTAATTGCTTGAAACATTTTTCGTCATCCTCATCATAGTTGTTCATCAAAAGCAAAAGCAATCACCCCAGATGGGACTCGAACCCACAATCCCTGGCTTAGGAGGCCAGTGCCTTATCCATTAGGCCACTGGGGCAGTATGTGATAAGGGCGGGGTCACAGTTATTTGTATTAGCAAGACCCATGTAACTCGGTCTTAACTATAGAGTACGTATTTATATTGCTTAAAACCTCAGTTTTGACAAGCTAAGTTTCTGAAACAATATTGTTTTCATTGCTTTCTCAAAATACACAAATTGTGCACAAGTATCCACAATTATTGGAAAGGCCGGGTGACGCGATCACCATGGTGATGCGCTTACGTCTCACGGATGGTTCCATTATCTCCTACCAATAGGGGTATATTAGGTTATCCTTATGCGACTTTGACTATTCAAATATGCATACAAGGTCCAACGTACAAGCATTCGAGCGCCGAGTTACATTTTATATTTCGTAAACTTGCTGGTGTTGGCGAATCCCTTCCAATTGCTTTATATTAAAGCCGTGCAATATTTCAGAGTGTTGTCTATTTTACCCAAATGGAACCTTCATACTTGCGCAGTAGCAGCAGAAGCAAGTATGGCTTTGTTTGGAGAGAAATAGTTTAAACCACCACATTAAGAATTTAAATACATAGTCTGTATGGAGGTAAATATATAAGATTCATATTGTTGGTGACAAAACAACTACTAACCCACCTGTGAGGCAGTTGACACGTTTCAATAAAATGTCAGGTATGAGGAGCTAGCGTGTTAGCCACCTAGCGTTAGCTCTGTAATGTACCATTAGCTACGATCGTATACATAGCTATGAGCAACGCTAAACACAGTTACTGTGGCTACGTGATACTGCTCCCTATAAAATACTAATGCTACCATTGGTGTACCATCTTTTATAAAGGACCTTAAGAAATCACTCAAGATGCCGCTCTTCGGAAACACATTTAGTCCGAAGAAGATTCCACCTCGCAAATCTGCATCTCTGTCCAGCCTTCACACGGTGAGTTTAGAGAACTTACTTATATTTGGCAACATCATTTGCTAAAGGTAAAGCCAACACCAGTATCTCTCATTGGTTCCTTATTTTATCTATACTGGTCACTTAAGAGGATATACAAAGAGAGATAAACAAAAGCAAATTATTTCTATAACGTGTTTTGAGACAGCTGAGGTGTAGTAGTGAAAAAGGGGCTGCGGATCAACATTGTGTGAGTTATTGTTTATTTGGTGTGCATGCAGACTGATCTATTGGTTGTTGTTTTTCTTACCCCTGAATCTCTTTTAGTTGGATCGTTCAACAAGAGAAATAGAGCTAGGTCTTGAGTATGGACCTCCTGCAATGAACCTTGGCGGTCAGAGTTGGAAATTTGAAGAGGGACAGTGGATATCAGGTAATGAGTTTGAACTGCTTCTACAGTTTTTAAGTGCAGAGAACCTTACCATGGTGATCAATCACTGTTGGTCTCTGAATGGCCAAAACCTATTTCTCTGTCTTTGTTGAACCAGAATCTGGTGGGAATGCGTCTGGTAGGGAATTGCAGCGGCTTAAGAAAAGAAATGTACAGCTGGAGGAAGAGAACAATCTCCTGAAACTTAAGATTGAAGTCCTCCTGGACATGGTAAGAACTCCGCAGCTTTGATAATGCCCTTAACATTCTCAATTGCATTAACGATGCAATATGAAAGTTTATTTTTGCCTCATCCTCAAATGTCTTTTAGACAGATGCAGTGACTTTGGATAAACCTATGTTTTTCATGTATAAATGGACAAATGATATTAGGCATTTTTGGACCAGGGGAACATTTTGATTATTCTATCCGCAAGATATGCCTCCCATTCCCCAAAGGCAGATTCTGGCCCATATATATAGGCCAATATATAGTACAGTATACCCACTACAATACATTAGACTACACCACTGGTCCAGACATGAGTGTATGTCGATGATTGATTGATCACATGAGCCAATGCAGCACCGGCAACAGCCATTTTAACCGCTAGCTAAATAGCCAGCTGCTAAAAGATTACAATTCAACAACTTAATGCTTGAGCTGCACACTCTTGTCACAACATAGTGTAGCAAGTATGATGGAATTAGCTAGCGTTAGCTAAGTTAACTTGCTAACTTTACTAAGGACCTGTACGTACACCTCCACGACGCTGAGGCGGGAAAAAATTGTAGGCGATCCCTCTCACCCCGGACACAAACTGTGTGAGGTGTGAACCTCTCCCCTCTGGCAGGAAGCTGCGGTCCATCAGGACCAAAACCTCACGCCATAAAACCAGTTTCTTCCCCTCTGCAGTCAGCCTCATCAACAAGGCCCCAGACCTCCACTGACATTGACTCTACTACCTCCATCCCTAGTGCACTAACCTTCATTCTGGACTATACATCTGCCCATTGCATACAACTACATATTTTTGGCATTCTGCACTCAACCCATTCAGCCTCCTTTTTCTTATGCTAAACCGCTATTTGTTTCTGTTTCTGTGTTTATTTCTTATTTATGTTTAATATGCTTGTGTATGTACGCAACATTCACCAAGACAAATTCCACATAGGTGTAACTTACTGTGGCAATAAACCCTTTTCTGATTCTGATTTTGATACTTTCATGTTACCCCAGTTACTGAAAATAAGCCAAAAGGCAGGCTAATGGCCAGCAGTAGTCGGCCGCTCCACCTCACTCCCCGCCGCCTACTTTGCCGGTAGGACAGCAGACGGTATCTATAGCTAACTAGCCAGGTCCGCAGACGGAAAAGCTATCTCACTGCCTGCCAGCGGCGTGGAGTGAGGCGGACCAAATTGGCCTGCTCCCTTCACTTCAGCGTTCTCGGTAAACCTCCACAGTGGGCAGTTCCTTTTAGGCAGTCCCCAGAACCGTTACGAAAATGCCTATTATCATTAGGCTCCATGGTGCTCGCAACATAGGTTAAGCACAGTCCTAGACACTGCTTGTATTTGTTTTAAAAGCTTGCTTCATACATTTTAATTGTGCACTTAATTACCAGTTCAATTGTAATTTAGTTTCTTACCAAGTCTGTTGAATAACTGATATTTAATCTTTCCCTTCTAGTTGACAGAGACTACCGTAGAGTACCACATGATAGAGAAAGAAGTGGAGGATATAAAGACTCAACATCGAAGGAAGAAATGACAATCCGATCCGATGCCTTCATCATAGGAAATCTTCTTCATTCTCAGTTTGAAGTTTGTTGATATAAAAAAAGTGGTACTTTGTTTTTAGTTTTTTTTTTTTTTTTGCTCATGAGTAAATTTTCACATAATTAAAAAACATAGGGTCTCGGCCCTACTAGTTTATTTGGAAAAGCAGGGGCACGTTTAATCCGGTTCAATCTCAAAACGGTGTGCACCGTTGCAAGGAAACTGTGTACAACAAGCTTTGAGGTATGTTTTCTCTCGTTTGGTGGGTATTTCCCAATCAGCAGAGACGTGTATGTAAACTTGTGGTAATAAAAATGCAGTGCACTTGTGCATGCGGCAGGGTGTTGAATGCACCACCATTTCAGTTTAAATAAACGTTTTGCTATGTCTTGTCAGGTTTGAATGTGCCCCAGATACCCCTTGATCTGATTTAGTGACTAATTTTATTTGTTCTGTCCTGCATTTGTAACTGTAAATCTGAAATAAGTGTGGACATCTTTGTTCAATACACAGCATCATTTCGACATCTTTTACATCTGTATGGCAAGTGTTGGCCGACATTTTCAAGATTTTTTCTATTAAGTGTATTTTCTATTCAGTTTCAAATTAAATTAATCACAGTGTGCATTTTTTTTATTCACATTATTTAGAATTTTACTGTAACCACTAATTGGACTGCTACTTTGTTGAGCTACTAGTGACACATTCAAAAGAAGACATGGAAAAATCTGTGTTCCGCAGACTGTGAGCAGTAATGCTGCCATAAATAATCCTAGTTTATTCTTGACTTTGGGAACAGGAGTTTGACAAAAATCTTATCTCAAGGTCCACTTACTAGCTTTTGCTGAGCTTTTACTTGCAACTCAGGAAAGAAAAGTTTTTCTTTTACTGGTTAAAATCCTAGATCATCATTACGAGATCGTGATCATGTAATGTATCTACTTATTATTGGTTTTATACCAACCAGGATAGAAAATCTGGTGTGTTGATCTTCTGCATCACTAATATTTGTACTACACGCAATATACTATGATGCAACTATCATATCTCTATCCCTTGTGAAATGTAGTTTGGGATTTCAATTTCTTTGTGTAAGAATGTATTTATATTAGAATTTATTTTATAGTAGAACTGAGCATTGATAATAGTGTGCATTCAAAATCAAAAATGGGTTCATGTCAATGAAAGGTACAGCCTTTTATAAATTAGTTTTACTCTCTTTAGGTAATTGGTGTTAATCTAACTCTAATCTAGATAGTTGAAACAAAATGAAGAAATTGATGGAATAAGGAGAAGAAGAAGGTAATTGGTGGATATACATGTCAGTCAAATGCGCAGTGCAGCTATTGGTTGAATAGTCCTAACTGCGCAGGCGCATGCTATCGTGAGTTATTGCAGCGTTTGCGGTTGTGCTTCGGACAGCGGGAGAGACGAAGTAGTTTCTAGGCTTTTTTTCAGCACTTTAAACCGCCGGTTTTGTTTGTACTACTGTCAGATTATTTCGCGATATAGTAGCGGGCTTGATCTGTATACACATCACTTTTAATAATGCCACGGGGCGGTAAGTGTTAATATTCAAATAAATGTAACATGCTAATGTTCAGCAAGCTAATTCTAGCTAGCGAATTGTTAGCTACAGTAGTATAAATTCCCGTTGAACTCTCACATGCTTAGCTTTTAGCATGCTAACCGGTTAGCACAGTGTATTTGCGGGTATGAACGATTCAGGAAAGATACACAATGTACCAATAGTGAATAATTAATGCCTTCACGCGAACACTTGTTGGTAATTTCAGAATCTGAACGGCTCGAATGGTTCGATTTCTGGCTATATTTGTTCAACGTTAACCGTCAGCACCATGTGCACAACATGAACGTTAACGTCAGACCGCTTTACGTAAACATTTATTTGAATTCCTGGTAGATAGCTAGCTGTTATCACTATCACCAGAGTCGTCCATAAGTATTTTGTTAAAGTACTCCCTAGCTTTGTATCTGGCTGTTTTTGCTGTCATGTCGTCATAACACTCAACTAGCCATGGCATTTACCGTGAAGGTAGCTGGCCCTCGGCGTACGTCATGTGTGACTGCAATTGTCACCACACAGACACACTATCGCTGTCCCTATTCACACTTTGCAAATAGCATTAGAACTTCAATGTAGAATTCTAATAACCGGTCTAAACTGTATTGGGATCTTATCATCCAGACCTGGTTAGTAACGGGTGTACATAAAAACAGCAACACCTGCTGCGCCACACGATCCAATATTGCACCATCGCAAACTCTTGAATGACGAAATGGTCATAGTGTCTAGTCCGGTCCTCTCAGTATCAACACAAAGCGTCACCAAGACTGTATTCATTCAATACCCACATATTTAATCACATGAAAAACAAAATCCCGTTATTCTTAATCGTCACACACAACTAACGGTAGTGAAATTCGATCTTTGCATTTTACCCATTCTAAGCATTAGGAGCAGTGGACACATACGTATACAGCGCCTTGGGGGGAAAGCATTACTTTGTATAGCTGTAGTGTTGTTGAGTTGATGTAACTAAAATATGTCCCTGTACTGACAACAATTCCATCAACTTTGCAATTGACCACTGTTGACAACTTGTAGAATGGACACACTTCAAAAACAGTTGGATACAGTTGATTTGGCCGTAACAACTCCCACAACTGTGTTACAGGGAAAAGAGGCCACAAGGGCAGGGGGAAGCAATTCAGCAACCCTGAGGAGATAGACCGACAGATGAAGGCACAGAAAGAGTTGGTAAGTGAAAGATGTTTGTGGCAGACATTGAGTTAGTTTCAAACCAGAGGGCTATTTCACGAAACCAAGATAAGGGATTAAGCCTGGGTTTCCCCAAGGTTATCCTGGCTCACTTTAGCCTTGACTCGGTTTCACAAAAGCAGAGATGTATTCTTTACAGCCTAGCCTACTCCCGACCAGGCTAACAGCCAGGATTTATTAATCCTGGAGCCGTTTCTGTTCACTCAGCAGTGGTTTTGCCCTATTGTTATCAGCATGCATTAAAATACATGTGCATGTTGCTGTTCAGTTAAGCACTGTAATTATTTAAAGTTTTGACCATTATTTTTTTTTTTATATTGCTGCATGAAGACTGCTGTTAATATTGTTAGAAGTTTGGTGAATATATTATGGCAGTTTCCAAATGTGTTTTTAAATGAAGTCTGTTACTAAGGGCAATATATAAAGTGCTGAACATGTGTTTCTATAGTGGACCAATGCACCTTAAATTATTTTAGTTGGATACATTTTTTTTGTATTTAACAACAAAGGTTTCAATAAATTGGCATTCTTAGCACACCATTTGTGTTGTCCAGTAAACTGGTACTATAATTTGGGAGGATTGTACAATCCTCCTTAATTATTATTATAGTTCAATGAACCAGTAACTATCTAGTGTAGACTATACTGTACTGTAGGTAACAACAGGTAGAGGACACCCCAATGGTTTTTGACCTTAAATTTAGCTTGAGGGAAATAACTGAGTATACTGTTAAATTCATGTTTACAGTGTGCCTTATATTTATCAGTTAATTTATAGTTTTTAGATTTTAAGAGTCCAATTTCTTCAGTGTTTTTCTTTTATATGTATATGTATATATGTGTGTATGTATATATCTGTGTGTGTATATATGTATGTATGTATGTATGTATGTGTGTGTGTGTATATGAGAGAAAGCAAAGAATATAATATGTAAAGAAGGAAACTCGTCCTATTTATATAAAAAAAAAAAAAAATACCCGACTGAATGATAGTCTAAAAATATACATTTACGAACTACTGCTCTTAGCTGGAAACATTCAGTGAGTCACTTGTCATTTGCAAACACAAATTGAAAGTGAAAATGAAAGTTGTACGCTTTGCATTAAAAGCGAGCAGTGGAAGTTAATATGACTTAGGCAATTTATATTTTAGCCCATGAGAGAGAGGGAGAGACAGAGTGAGAGAGATATTTCCGCATCATATTCTAGCGTTGTAGAAAATTGATCTTCATGGTAAATCTCCTGAGTAACATTATTTTCTGCTTACTTTTAAGGCAAAGAGTACAACTGTTAATTTGTGCAAATGATTAGTACCCTAGCTCCTTGAATGGTATGATCATGACTGTTTCAATACAGAGCAGTGGTCAGTAAATGTATACAGTATATTTAGGTCACTTATACATTCAGTCGGTCCGCGATCGTCTGCCACGCTTTCTCTCACTGTTTCATTACAGCGCCCGTGTTACAGCAAATGTGTTTCACGTTATCATACTTCTTCAAGAAGCTGCTGCTCACTCTGTATAAAGTATCAACAATGCGTATTCTCCATTTTAGCATCAGTAAATCTGTTATATACCTCGCGGCCTGTTAAGGAAAGCCGTGAACGCGCATCACAAATATCCAAATTACTATTGCTCCTCCTCAGCCTGGCTTGGCCTAGTCGCTCCTCCTCAGCCTGCCTCGACCTAGTCGCTGCACGGATTAGACTAGGTCAAGCCTCGCTTTATCGGTTATCCTGGATTTATAAATTCTGCTTTTGTGAAACAGCCCCCACGTCTGGTGTGATTAAATGTGTACGTTTACAGGACGAAAATCCTGGTGCCGAGAAGGTGGACTCCGCCGATTCTGAGGAAGAGAGCAGCAGTGACGACGACACTGAGGTGAGTGAGAGCGGGGATGTAATGTTGCCTTGGTCTAGAACTTGGTGGAGTTGAAGGACTTACACCACACCTAATGTTTAGTGTTTGGTCTTGCTGAAATGTACAGCTTGACTAATTTGTAACTGCTTTCAGTAACCTAATGTAACATTGTTGACTTTTGGCATCGGAGGGAATTAGAAAGTTCAGAGTGAACGATCAAATGTGTCTGGAAATGTGTTTTTGAAGGACAAAACTACACCCAAACAATGGTTGAGTGTTAGTTGCTACTGTAGCAGCCACAGTAGCAGGTAGACATGACTCACTGATGTTAAAAATGTCTTTTGTTTTTGCACACAGAGGAAGAGAAGTGGGGTGGAGGGCCTTATAGAGATTGAGAATCCCAACCGTGTGTCTCAGAAGAGCAAGAAGGTGACTGAATTAGACGTCAGTGCTCCCAGAGAGCTGTCTCGCCGGGAGAGGTAGGTGTCACTCAGGAAAGGAACGTTTGTATTTGTGCTATTGTGTTTTTGTTTAGCTTCTGAAATGATATATTTGTTGCTGGCACCAGGCTTTTTAGTTTGGTTAAGTATTCCTTAAGCCTATGTGTATGCCCTCCTGTTGTTTTTGCCAGAGAGGAGATCGAGAAGCAGAAATCAAAGGAGCGCTACATGAAGCTCCATCTTGAGGGGAAGACTGACCAGGCCAGGGCCGACCTGGCCAGACTGGCCATCATCAAGAAACAGAGGGAGGATGCTGCCAAGAAGAGAGACGAACTCAGGAAAGGTGAGAGGGCACAACAATTTACACACCAAACAGTTCTGTAAAGTTAAACCTTTGTGTGCTAGAGATGGAAATTAAGCAGATTTTCCCTCCGTTCTGTGTAAACTCTTGAGTTTAGCTGAAAACTCACATCTGTACAATTGCACATCAGCAATAATCACGTCTGACTAAGGATTTTATTCTCAGTTCAGCTTGAGGATTTGTAAGATTTGTTCATACATCTACTGTGTGTGTGTGTGTGTGTGTGTGTGTGTGTGTGTGTGTACACACAGACAGGTCCCCAGGCCAGAACATGCAAATGAATTTAGTTTAGTGTTTAGTTAAATGTGTTTTTAGCTTAGTTAAGTCCCAATACATTTTGTCAAATGTAGTATGCCAACAAATCCAGGATGTCCTACAGCATCTGGTCGCTTTTCTGGTTATTCTGACACACAATCCTCTGCGTAGCATATATGAGCAAGAGGGTCAAAGTTCAAGGCACACTGACTACATTTACATGCACATAATATTAAATTTTTTGCCCTTATTCCCAAAAAGACGATATTCCAACTGAGCTGTTTACATGGCTAATGATAGTGAATATGCCACTAATATTCACGTTTAAATGCAGCCATGCAAAATACCTGGCTGCAAGTTTCCGTTTCGATTTCGAAAGTAATCATGAAGAGGACACGGCGAAGTGTGGCGTGGGACAATTTTGATTTAAAAAAATAAAAAACTACTTAGTACACTGCAAACACGGAGATGCCGTGTAGAAGTACAACACGGCCACGACTCAAATAATGTAGCCTACCACTAAACAAAGTGCATCCGACCCTGGTTAATGTTGGTGGCGGCCGCGGTGCACCCTGCTCTCAGTCTCAACCTAGCATAAACTCGCCGTTAGAGCAGAGAAAATTACCCAAGGGATCTGCAAGTTCATTGAGATGGATATTGGAACCAGCATATCCCATTTCGTCACGACGTACCATCACCAGACTGGTAGAAACTCGCTACGAAGAACAGAATAAGGTTCCCCGGGCTGGCCAAGTTAGCGCGGAGCTACCTGTGCATCCCGGCAGCGCGGGTGTTTTCGGCGGCTGGACTGACGATCACCAGGTAGCAGTTGCGTCTGACCCCAGATCATGTCAACATGCTTATCTTTCTCAACACAAATCAGTAGACTGGTGCAGAAGTTGTATGTGAGTTAACCTACTGGTTATTTTTTATTAGGCTTTGTCCGTGCCTTGGATAGTTTTGAGTTACATTTTGACAAAAACCTGTCGGATCTAAGTATTATGTTTTTGGTTAAGTTATTATTTAACATCATTCTTTTTCTTTATTATTTTGGAACAAACAAGGGTCTCTGTTTAAGAACGCCGGCTCGCAGCTGCAGGTTCTGCTGCTTCAGAGCACCGCAGCGCATATATCTATAATCTATATCTATAACCTCCACTTTAACTGCCACAAGTTGTTGTTCTTGTCATTAAGATCTCATCGAGGAAAAACGCGCTGTATTTTTGTATTTTCATTGCATTTTTAATTTATAAAAAGTTAAATAAATAATGAATTTTAATATAGAAATATTAATGATTAATCGATAGTCGATCGTTAATTCTCCCGACGATCGACTAAGAAAATTTAATCAAATACCCATCCCTACTCTAAAACCCCAATAATACCGGAATATCCCACGTCTTAATCGGAAAATGCTATATTCGGAGAAAGGCATTATTATTATTATTATTATTATTATTATTAGGAATATTCAACCGAATATGCTGTTCACATGACCTGTATCAAATTCGGAATATTGTCACATTCAGAATAATAGTGGAATATTGGTGTGCATGTTAACGTACTCAGTGTTGTATATCTAAGGAGTATTTCCCAATTGTATGCATACTGCATGCAACGGTACGTACTTTATATCAGCAATATCAGCTTGGTTTGGATCACTATCTAACATTCATCGTAACACACTAAACAAAGTTATAACAATAAGTAGTAAAATAATTGGACAGGTGCAGGAACCACTCATCAGTATTTATTACAGGAGGACAAAAACAAAAGGAACACAAATAGCCTTAGACGCTACTCATACACTGCACAGTCACTATTGTCTTTTACCTTCAGGCCAGAGATACAGATCACTTATATTCAGGACCAAGAGAGCCATGACAAGTTTTGTGCCTACATCTATCAGAAATATGAATGATTGACACATTTACTATTTTAACTTTTTGTAATGTAATTTATGTAAATGTTTTTTTTAATGCTTAATGTTTATTTATTATGTATTTATCTATTGTACTTTGCAAGCTTTGGTTACTTTTTATGTTACTATTTTGTGTGTGTGTGTGTGTGTGTGTGTGTGTGTGTGTGTGTGTGTGTGTGTGTGTGTGTGTGTGTTGTGTGTGTGTGTGTGTGTGTGTGTGTGTGTGTGTGTGTGTGTGTGTGTGTGTGTGTGTGTGTGTGTGTGTGTGTGTGTGTGTGTGTGTGTGTGTGTGTGTGTGTGCTGTGTTCGTGGTACTGTACATGCACTGATGCTCAACACAAATGAAGTTCCTAACGGATAAATAAAGTTCATTGAATTATAAGGGCAGCTGCAGTACACACACAGAGCAAAAAAGAAAAGCTGTGATTTGGAACGCAGCATTACACAATTCTCTATGTTGCTTCTTATTTTGTTTCCATCCGATTTTTAAAGATGCTGAAGAATCCAAAGCAAAGCGCTAGTCCTCCATCTGAAAGCTTCAACACGCACTTCAGTCTCGGAGGGATGGAGAGGGCAGGAGATCTGGAGGTGGAGAACGGGGGAGGGGGACCAATACCAACGGCGTCGGATCAGGAGTGCTCCTGAACTCCTGTCCCCTCATTTCAAATCAGAGGGGCGCGGGTCTTCCTTAACTGATGGTCAGGACCGGGGGGGAAACCGGGTGGATCAAAGTGAGATAAAAAGGAATGCAACATTTGGGATGCCTCTTTGTTTTCTTCCTCAAGAGGAGACAATCGCAGGTTTACCAAGTGCTTCACTGCCTCTTTACTCCTCCCCCCGCCCACCAGGGTTTTAATTCTGAAGCTGCTGAAGTTATTTCCATTCCGTTTGATTCACACATTTTTACAAGGTCACCTAATACGAGTTTACTTAACGACTGAACAGGAATTAACCGTGAGCGTGCATGGGGCTTTTCCTTCCATCTCGCCTGTTTTTGTAAGAAGGCAAATCAGTGACAGATGGAGACAAAAAAAAAAGAACACTTCAGAGGATAAACTGATATATAGGAATTATACAATGTAATTTTAGTATTTGTGGATATGTTGCACAAGACATTGGTATAATTTTCTAAAGATATGAGTTTTTTTTTTTCACCCCCCCTTTCCATCATCCAAACATGACTATTCTTTGTTCTCGGCCAGCTTCTTTTTGTTCCGGTGTTGGTTTTGCCATGTTCAGATCTACTTTTTTTTTTTTTTTTTCAATAGGAAATTCACCATTGGAAGAATTAGCTGCCCTCAACATGTCTAGGAAGTAGAACATCTTTAGTTCCTTTTGCTTTTTCATGGATCTTTTTCCCCCTAAATTGACACGTTGCTCATTTGAATCATCTTATTGCTGTCAGTTCAAAAGTGTTTCAGAATGTGTTTTGTAATCCCTTGCTCAAAGCACCTGGAATATTACTTGAGTTGCCTAGAATAAGCATTTTTAAGTTGTTGGACATCAGTGCTGGAAATGCATAGTCTCAAACCTGCCTCAGTAACTGTGGCCTTGCCCTGTTTCTGATGGGGTCCTCTGTGGTTCTATAGGACGGATTGTGTCTTTTGTTGCCTTTTACGAAGTTTACACAAGACCAGTTCACTGTCTTTCTCCTGTAATAAAAGGCCTACAAAGAACCTACGTTGAGTTGTTTATTAGGTACCCTTAAAAGCCAATGCAATCCTTTACATAGGCACCACTGATAACAGTCTCTAAAATGACCACAGACCGCTTAGCTCTCTGACAGCGTAAACAAAAAACACATTATATACACTTTACAACGAGAGGATTTACTGTAGGGCTTTTGTATTGTTTAGACTGCACAGGTGTACATGATGAACTGGTAACTCTGTATGTGGGGTGGGGGGTTGGAAATGCCTTGATCAGGAAAACAGTGATCCCTATAGCTAGATTAAAGAACAAACCATTGAAACCCCCAAAGTGTAGCCACAGCGTCAAATTATATTCAAGTTTTCCATCATGTGTTTAAAGTCATTTTTAAAAATAAATTCATTATTATGTGACTGTTGTGTTTTTATATTCAAATTGTAAATGTGTTTTTTTTAGTTATTTGCCTAAAGCAGCCGGAATTTGGAGTTGTTCTGATTGATTCTGTTGTGTAATTTTAACCTCAGAGATGTTTTGACGACAGGGTCCAACAGTAAGGATAGCCTGGGGTCAAGTAAACATAACAACCCACTTACCCATTCCATCATAATCGTATCATAAATCACGCTATCGTTCTCCCCTCCCCTTGCCCACGTCGTAGAATGCTTGTTGAACGATTTTGATTTGAATGCGCTGGTAGCCAATCAAGAATCGAGTTGCCGCTAGTCTATATCGACAATGTTTAATTTCCAGGATTGCTCAGGTGGCGCTGGAAATTCCGCCAGATGTCCCTCGTTTTGTCCGGATGACCATCACCTTCTGCTTTCTTTGTGTTGGCATTTTATGCTGCGTTCCAGACACAATTTTTAGCCCATAAGTTACGACTTCAAGTCACGACTCACGACTTGGTAGCGTTCCAGGCGAAGTCACCACAAATCCATCTAGCTAGTGTTAGCGGCTACCTAACATTCGCGTTAGCTTGCACAAGCTGATACTAGCGATTTCTAATCGGCGACATATTTTGGGCTTCATTTAATAAACATAACCTGTATTAGTACACAATCGTGTGTGTATTGTTTTGATTACAATGAGTGGAATTACTTTAAGTTGCCTATTTAGCTATGTATATTTATTTATTTTTCTCACTGTTAAGTCACCGGCATCTGAACAGCATCAACAGGGGTCGCCATTGTTTGTGTGTGTGTGTGACGTCAAAAACTGTTAACGAGTAGTAAGTTATGGGTTTGACTGCCGTTCCAGTCAAACGTTCTACTTTCACGGTAGAAGGTTGTGAAAACACGAGTTAGGAGTTGCCTGGAACGCAGCATTAATCTCCGGTGGATTTCTGAGGACTGTGGTTAACTGCTCCTCAGATCTCTGCAGGATAAATCCAGACAGCTAGCTAGACTATCTGTCCAATCTGAGTTTTCTGTTGCACGACTTAAACAACCTTTGAACATACACACGTTTTACCAAAACAAGTTCCCTCCCCGAGGCTATTTAAGAAATTTCAATAAATCGGACGACATTTTTCTCCATCCAGGAGTGCTGTGTGGACTAGCCAGACCCTCCTCTGCAGCGCTGTAAAGGAAGCTCTGGCAATGTGAGATTAAATTGACGCTATTGATGTGCGACTGGCAGCAGTCTTGTTGAAAAATAAGAATCTGATGGGATGCGTACGAGCTAAAGCGAAAGTGTTTCAAGTGTCCTGGAAGGAATTTTCTTTGGTGGCGGTAGAGGATGTCGATAAAACCACTACAGTGTTTTGCGAAGTCCAAGGCAGAGAAAAGTGGCTCATTTCTCAAAGGAACGTCTTGAACGCTTGAATTCTGTCTTAACCCTTGTGTTGTCCTTCGGGTCCCAGTGACCCGAAGGACAACACAAGGATTATGTACTTCCGTTTACTTTGTTGAGAATTGCTCTCTAAACAAGGGTTAATACAGCACCTTAGTTCTTGTTTGTACAGCATTTTGGTCAGCTTGTGTTTAAATGTGTTCTAGAAATAAACTTTACTTACTTACTTTACAAGAAACAGGGTTTAGAGAGCAATTCTCACTGGGACCCGAAGGACCACACAAGGGTTAAGAATTATTTCATAAACACTAATGGAAAAGTTGTATAGGTACCAGTAAAAATTGAGTTTGGGAAAAATCTTAATGTCAAACCCTGGACACTTGTCAGATCCAAAAAACAATTTCAAGTCTTGTATGACTCCAGACAGGGCAGGCCATTGTTGTTAGCTCGGTGCATTTTGCAGTTGCAACCACTAGACGGCAGCATCTGACAGTCACCAGGGTTACAGCCTCCACCCGGACATCTGTGTGTCAGCAAGAGCTCTTGCTGCACTGCCGTGTTCAGCAATGCAGTAGAATTACATTTGGATGCCGTTTTATCACAATCCAAAGGTAGCCACAGAAGCACTCGTAAAGATGTATAGCTCATACATCTGCAGAGCCATGACTTGGGCTGTACGTTTCACTAAAATGTTTCAGGGTTGAAAGTGCAGGTATATCTCATCCTGTTTGTTAAACGGTATTATACACCGAAACTTGAACATTTAACAAGGCTTTTTGTCAAAATGAATCTGTACACATCTGGCGAATCAAAGTATGAATACTCACTGGACACTAAGTTACACTTGTTAAACTGCTCACTATCGCAACTATGTGATTAGCCAATCACGTGGCAGCTGCTCAGTGCATTTAGGCGTGTAGACATGAGCTGCATTTCCTGTCATTTGAAAGCTCCTCGACTCCTTGGTCCTAGGCTGAACCGGAAGTCGTTCCGTCCCTCCTCAGTGATGGCCGTCTCAGAGCTCTTATTTCTTCCCCGAGGAGCGAGCATCGAGGAGGGATCGTCAAGGAGCCGTTGGCGAGGAAACACGAGAGCAGCCTTCCCGGAAGCCGTGCAGCTGAAGCTATAACACGTTTGCTTTTTTCCTCTGTCCTCCGATGATTTTCTCGCGTCTCTCCCGTGCCTCCTCGGTGGGAGGGACTAAGACGTGAGGAAGGGAGGCAAGTGGAGGAGTCGAGGAGTCAATTTAAGCGACGTGAGAGGCATCTATGGTCAAGACGATCTGCTGAACTTCAAACCGCATCAGAATGGAGAAGAAAAGTGATTTTAAGTGACTGAATGTGGCATGGTTTTAGTCATTTAGAAACTAGATCTACTGGTTGTTTTTTTACACAACCATCTCTTGGGTTTACAGAGAATGGTCTAAAAAAGAGAAAATATCCAGTGATGGCAGTTGTCTTGTCGCCACAGCCTACCTAAATATTATTGTTGACCATGTCCATTCCATCTTCTAATGGCTTCTTCCAGCAGGATAAAGCATAGTCTATATCCACCACGTTCCACTTCCAGGATTGCTCTCGTTCTGCCGGGAGTTCCGCCGGATGTCACTCTTTTCGCCTGGATGTCCGTTACCTTTCTACGCTTTCTTTATGTTGTAATTTTAAACTCCACTCGATTTTTGAGGACTATGGCCAATCTGAGTTTTCTGTTGCAGGACTAAAACAACACTTGAACATACACGTTCCACCAAAACAAGTTCCTTCCCGAGGCTATTTTGCAGCGGAACCGTGGCTCTGTCCGGCGCTTAGCACCGCCAAAGACAATTGTGATTGTGTTAAAGAAATGCCAATAAACCAGAGCACGTTTTTCTGCCATCCCGAAATGCAGACCCTAGTCCAATTGCCATGTCACATAGCACAAATCATCCTCTATATATATCTATCTATCTATCTATCTATTTTTTTTTAATTCTGTTTAAATGTGGATCTTCCCAAGCCTTAAGGCCTAAGTTCAACAAAAAGGCTTGGGAAGAGCCACATTTAAACATAATTAAATTTTTTTTTGTTATTGCTAACACCAGCAGCAGCACTAATAGTTTCCTCTTTTTGGCCCTTTTACATCCGTTTAGCTCTAGCCACTATAGATAGCAGTTACAGAAGTGCGTACTGACCACAGCCTGAGGAAGTGTAAGCATCATTCTAATGGGATGCAAATCTGCAAATGTCTTATTTCCATCCAGAAATACGACATATAGATTTACCCTCTCATAAAAATCCTCAAAGTTGGAGGATAAAGGACTTTGTTGGCTGAAAAACCGAATTAAAAACCAAATGTTCTGCCATTATGCCTTTTTATAATCTCAGGGTTAACACCTTTAACACCAATCACTTATTGCGCCCTGTGAACGCACCGCAGTGGAATGTCTATCGTATTGGCGAAGTTCAAAATCATAGTGTGACAGTCAAATCTGAAAGAAAATCTCTCTTCCCCCTCACAGCTGACACTTCAGTGCAACTTCCTCATTCGCTGACTTGTGTTCTATGTGGCTTTAGAGCACACTCCTGAAAGGAGAACGAAAAACTGCCAAAACACACACACACACACATAAACGCACTAAAACGGCAAACGACCAAAGAGGCGACCTGCGTGTACCTTCTTTCCCCTGATGAAGTAGCGCAGCTGGACGACTGGAGCAGGATACCTCGCGGGGCTGAGCGGGACTGAGAAGGTCGGGTAGAGAAGCTGGTCTGACTCCACTGCCAGCATGCTGCGCCAGTCCCTGAGCATCCTCATGCAGTTTGGCTCTGCGGCAAAGTGAGTGCTTTAAATCTAATATATCTCTCTCTTCTGAGTCGTGTAGAATATGTTGGATTGAAACTGTATGATGGACATCAAGGCTCTCCCACTCGCATGTACACAGAACTCAAGCTTTTAAGAGCCCCTTAAGTTTCATGTTTTGGTGTAGGATAGGATTTTGAAATCACGGGTTAATTGGTTGTAGTTTCTGTTTGTGTTATCACCGTTTAACCTTTTAATGAAGAAAGAAAGACAATCTCCGTCTTATAAATGAGAAGTTGAATTTATAAGCAACGAAATGCACCCTTGTTCGAGGCAGAACACTTGGTCTGGAATTGACCGGTAGCTTTTTTTATAGTGACTCATGTCATCAGACTTTAGAAAGATATTGCTGTAAAACCGACCGTTTGACTGCCTTCACTCTTCTCCACTTATGCAACAGTTACACTTTCTCATCATTTACCCTCTTCCCTTCACTTGCTGGCTCATCGTGCTGCTGCTGTGAATCTACATCTTGTCAGGATTTCTAAATGTGAATCTTCGGATGGATCATTTCAGATAGAACTTTTACGGCTCGTTACATTTTTTAAGGACCGTGGGAGCTCCTGTTCTACCTGCTGCCATACTGGAAAGGTTTTCGTTTCAGCGTAATAGTCTGCTTTGAGGAAATGTTGAATTCTCCTTTGGTTTCCATGTTCTCGTTTTGTTTTAAACCCAGTGTTGAAAAAGTGTGTAATGCTGGAATGATGCGGTTGCTGGTTCCTCTTGAAAGTGATTCAAGCTGTTTGGGTTTTGAGGGTAACCCCCCGGGTCCTTTCAGGTATTCTAGCCAGAGGACAAAGTGAATCCAAACTGAAACTGAATCCAGTTGGTGGTACATGTTGACAAGACATTCTGAAGGCAGCGGTCTACCAAAAAGCAGTTGGTGCTGTTTATGGCATTGTGGCATCTCTCTGCGAGGAAACAAAACTTTGACACAATAAAAAATGATTTCTTGCAGCTTATTTTTTGACATTTCAGCCGTCCCACCATCAAGTAGGTGTCACTTTGTTTTCATGTGCTAAATAGGTTCAATACCTCTCATCTAGAGAGTTTCTATCTGTGCGTGTGAGTGAGTGTACACCCTATCTGGTTTTGTTGGTACAAACATGCATGCAGCAGGGGTGGGTGTGTGTGTGTGGGTGTGTGTGAGACACCATGCTGCCTCTACCTCTGGCGCACTTAATAATAATCCTGCACCGCGTGCATCTGCAGCAGAGCAACGTTGGCTTCACCTACCACAGCAGCGCTTCCTCCAGTTCTACTGACGCTGTGACCTTTGATGAGAGAAACACATAGGCACAAAAATAAAACACATGCACACCATAAAGTATTTACATGTCAAGTGACTACAGGAGTACATTATGTACGAATAGAGCAGTTTTGTTTAAGTTGAATACCCCCAAAGTGTAACAATACCTAGATCCTGATACAAATCATTCTTAATGTCACTCTGGTCAACCTCCATGATATTAGTAGTGAACAACACTTGGTGTAAACATACACACCACCACAGACACAAACATACACTTTTTAAAAAAAAATTCTTAAAAGGGATACGCCACCGTTTGTTGAAATAGGACTTATCACGGTCTCCCCTAGCTGGAGATAGGTGGGCCAACGCATTTTTTGTGCACGCATTGTTCTAGTCCGGTGCAACACCAGCAGCGCCGCTGCTAGTTAGCTTAGCGTAGTGAATGGAATCTTATGTTGCCGGTTAGCATGTTGTGAGTAAAAGTGAGCCAACAAAAGACAAAAAAACAACCTAATTACTTGCACTGAGACAAAAAATGCATTGGCCCACCTATCTACAGCCAGGGTAGACCGTGATAAGCCCCATTTCAACAAACAGTGGCGTATTCCTTTTAAGCATACGTACACGTCTGCTCACATGCTCTGATGTGTGGAATAGCTACAATTTTTTTTTCAGCCCTAAAAGGAAAAGTTGAAATGAGAGCGAGAGATGAAAAAGCAAAAAAAAGGAACTGGCGTCTGTGGTTGAAACACATCGGGGAATTCTCCTCTTTGTGTTTTGAAATGTGAGGTGTTCACTGGAGGAAATAAGAAACTACACCGAGGAGGTGCTCGAAGCTCATCTGACCTCTTTGCGAACTTGGGTTGGGTTTCCTTTGGGTGTGACACACAAGATTGGTGTTCACACACAAGGTTGGTGTTCTCAAACCTGCAGAGAAGGCTGGTTTCACCTCTCTGTCCATCTCCTTCCCTCCTTTTTTGTCGCAGCAGAGATGGTGTGTCTGCTCCTCCCTCTGCACAGAGCTGGTACAAGTAGCGGTTTTTGGCACGGGCGAAGCGGGCAGCTGCCACAGGCGGCATTTTTTTTCACACAAGTGGGGGCGGCACGAGCACTTAAAAAAAAACAAAAAAAAAGAAAAAAATCCTCCAAGCGGTTTTCTAATGTCTTATCTGTCATTTCACCGTGTGGGGAATTTGCAAATTGGCGCCCCTGCTTGCTGAGAAGGTAGCCTACCGTGCACACTGCACAGAGAAGCTGTGTGAGAAGGGGAAGGGGGAGGGGAAGAACAGTTGTCAGTTAAACTTTTTATCTCCAATCCTATCCTGAGTTGAAAGCCTACTTTACGGCTTTATTATCGAGTTGATAGGCGTGTGTGTTCGTGTCGGCCGTCTGAAATGCAAAAGGTTTTTTTGACTATAAGCCCGTGCTCGAAGGGGGTCTCGCCCTGGGTGTAATTCAATGTAGAACTGCCACCGGCTGGTACTGAACTAAAACCCCCAGCAGCAGCCCTTTACGCTCCAGGTTTTGTCTGTCAGGTCTAAACATTTTCTAACTTGTCAGCCGGCAGATATATTGAGAGCTCCGAGCAGAAGAGGTGTACTTCCTGTATCTCAGACTCTCCCGCCAGCACATTCATTTCATTGTGTTTCAAGTGTAATACATAGAAACCATTGGTACTTGGTGTGAAATAGCTGTTATTCTTCAAAAGCTAATTTACACTTGCAACTTTTTTTTTTTTAATCACTTCATTTCTTTGTGCATTCCATTTTAAATGAATTGTAAATATGATCATGAGGCAAAGTGTTCTCATTGCCATCAGAGAAAGCTTCAAATGACACTGTTGTTCTGTCCTAAAACTTCTGTGCCTCCTTATTTTATTTTTTTTTTAGATTATTTTTTTGGTCTTTTCCACCTTTATTTGATAGGACAGCTAGGTGAGATAGGGGGAAGACATGCAGGAAAATCGTCACAGGTCGGATTCGAAACCCTGGACCTCTGCGTCGAGGCATAAACCTCAAAGTATATGTGCGCCTGCTCTACCCACTGAGCCTCCTTAAAGGGACAATTCACCCCAAAATCAAAAATACATATTTTTCCCTCTTACCTGTAGTGCTATTTATCAATCTAGATTGTTTTAGTGTGAGTAGCCCAGTGTTGGAGATATTGGCCATAGAGATGTCTGCCTTCTCTCCAATATAATGGAACTAGAGGGAACTCGGCTTGTGGTGCTCAAAACGCCAAATACATTTGAGAAACACAGAAGCAATGTCTCCTCATCATCTTCAGTGCAAGATGAAAACCTTATACCCGTCTTCCTCGGCTCAGCTGTAGTGTTTGCTAGCTCAGGTGAGCTATACCAGTATCGGTTATCTATAAACTAATCTCCACAAGCTAGCAATGTTGGACCACGAGCCTCTCGTCCATGAGTACACTTCTTTCTGGCGGGTGTAGAAAGTAGAAAAATAGATCATACATGAAACAGCCAGGTCTGTGGATTATCTTGAGTAACCGGGTCACCACAAGCACCAGAGTGCACTCTAGTTCCGTTATTTTGGCGAGAAGGCAGACATCTCTACAGCTGATACCTCCAACACTGGGCTACTCACACCAAAACAATCTAGACTGATTAATAGCACTACAGGTTAGAGGAGAAATATGTATTTTTGATTTTGGGGTGAACTGTCCCTTTTAAGAAACGCTCTATTAGTGAAGGATGCCATTCTAAGATGGCATCCTCAAATGTGTTTTGTCCAATAACAGTCCAAAAACAGTCCAAAAAAAGATATTTCATTCATAACACTATAAGAGAAAGCAAAAGCAGCAAATCCGGTTACACTTTACTTGAAGGTATCTACATAAGAGTGACATGACACTCTCATGAACGTGTCATAAACATTATAAACAAGTCATAAACGTTTATGACATAACGCTTCTGTCATTAAGTGTCATTTGGTTTTTGTCATGACAAGTTAGGGTTAGGGTTCATGTGTTCATGACAGTGTCATGTCACTCTTATGTCGATAAATCCTCACATTTGAGAAGCAGCAAACGGTTGGCATTTTTGCCTCATAAATTACTTTTAACAGTTATGATAGAGATTAAACCAAAATTTGACATTGTGGGACATATGCTTATTCACTTTCTTTCCGGAAGTAAAAGGATATTCACGTATCAAAGTTGTTTTTGCCACTGGTTTTGTCAACAGGGTTGTTTGCCTGCGTATTCACTAACCAACACAACATGCACTTCTGCAGGTCACAAGATGCCACTGAACTTCTACACGAGGACCTGGTTTTGGTGAGGAAAAGACAAAATTCCGTTTCATCCCAACAGCATCCCTACTTCATAATTCTAGTGCGAATTACTTCTTATCAACAAGGGATTACTTTATAGCTTTAGCTGTATATTGTTTTTAAATCAAACTTTAGAAGAAACACCCACCTGAACTCAGCTGAACTTGTTTTCAGACATCAATCATTATTACTGATTTATTTTTCATGATCACCAGGGCCACTGAGCCCCACACCACCTAAAACACACACACACACACACACACACACACACACACACACACACACACACTGAATACATGACTAATCACCACCGCATGCATTTTTTTGATACACAAGTTTGTGTAGAACAAGGACAGGAAACATCAGACTCTAACACATTCATAAGCTTTGCTGCAGGTTAACGGAGCACAAAGCGTTACTGTGTGTGTGTGTGTGTGTGTGTGTGTGTGTGTGTGTGTGTGTGTGTTGTGTGTGTGTGTGTGTGTGTGTGTGTGTGTGTGTGTGTGTGTGTCTGAATGAATGAAGGTGGAGCAGCGGGTGGAACCGGCCAAGAAGGCGGCTCAGGTCCTTCACAAGAAGCTGCTGGGCTGCATGCAGAGTCAGACAGGCCTGGATGCTGAAAAACGAATGGTACATCTGGTAAAACTATATTGCATCCATGAGGACAGGTCCGTAAACATTTGATTGGTTGCAGAGAGGTGTTACGTCTGCTTCTGTGTCCACAGAAAAAGCTCCCCCTGATGCTGCTGTCGGTCAGCATGGCAGAGAGCCTCAAAGACTTTGATGCAGACTCGTCTATCAGGTGACCATTATCCACCCCTCCCTCCGTGCTCTTTACCTGAACTCTTGACCGATAGCCGTGTTGACTGCTGTCATGTGAAAACCTCATGACTTTAGTACGGTGGTTTTCAGTTCTGGAGGAAGAAGGAAAGATGATCCCACTCACAGTCTACAGCTTGTGACTGGAATTCTATTCATGTTTTTTTATTTATAGTTTCTAGGCTCTGATAGAGTAGCTATGGGAGTTACATGTCACTTACTCTGTATGATAATGTTTCAATTGGTTGTTTTTTTTTAGTCCCCCCATATTTGAGAGATATTAAACACATATCTCTCACCTGTATAAATTGCAAGACAAAAGTTGACTGTGTGTGTGTGCGTGCGTGACAGGAGGGTGTTGGAGATGTGCTGTTTCATGGAGAAGATGCTGGCCAGCATGCTGGCAGACTTTGAAATGAAAGTGGAGAAAGACGTTTTGGAGCCACTCAACAAGCTCAGTGAGGTGAGAATGGCTTGTTCTACGTGTTGTTGAACAGAAACTAAAAGAATGCTTCTGATCGGCGCGCTACATATGAGCCTGTGTGTACATGCAGGTTTGACCACAGCTGTAAATACATGCCAGAACATAAACAGAGGGATTTGGGAATAGAGCAATGTTTAAAGCGGACATATTATGGGAAACTCACTTTTTTCAGTACTTGCGCACATGTACATCTGTGTATCTGGAGTGCCTACTAATTACAAAGAGTGAAAGAAGACAACCCAGTCTCTCTTTTTTTTTTGTGGGCTGCCTAGATCAGAAAAGGGATTCAACAAGCCATTCAGACTTGGCTCCTCTTCCTTATGTCACATGCAGGCTCATTATATACCAACCCCAATCTTAGTATCTCCACACACAGCTTGAGAACTGACTTTGCAAAGGTGCACCATATTTTTTTTTAAGATGGTTTTGTATTGCATAACATTGTATTATTGGGTGTTTGTGTTATTTTGTCCATCCTCAGTATGTATTTATCTAGATGTGTATATATGCACGAGTCAATGTCTTATTACGATGTTCATTTTTGTCCTCGTATATTGCCATAATAAATGGAAGGACGAACTACCTAAATAAAATAGCAAAATATGAAGAAAAAAATGATATTGAATAGCTCTTGTGCCAATTCAAATTGCCCCCCCCCCCTCCTTCTAGGATGATTTACCAGAGATTCTCAAGAACAAGAAGCAGTTTGCAAAACTCACTACAGACTGGAACAACGCAAGAACCAGGTGAGTTACACAACCTCAGTCAGGGCTACGTGGGTTACAGTTTATCCATGACATGTAATTTCTGTTTGTGTGTGCGTGTTTGCATGTGTGCATGTAAATGTGTGCGTGTGTGGTCAGGAGCCAAGCCAGCACTGGTCCCCAGGCAAAGCAGGATGGGCTCAGGGAGGAACTGGAAGAAGCTTGGAGGAGGTTGGAGAGTATCAAGGTACCAGTGTTTTCTCTTAACTACCACCTGGGCCGCAGCAGGCATCCGCCCCTGCTGCAGCGTGCACCTCCGCCAACTCTGTGGAATCAGCACAGTAGCCTCGACCTCTGACCTCTTTGTTTCTCTGTC
Source organism: Perca fluviatilis (assembly GCF_010015445.1). Classification (NCBI taxonomy): domain Eukaryota; kingdom Metazoa; phylum Chordata; class Actinopteri; order Perciformes; family Percidae; genus Perca; species Perca fluviatilis. The sequence goes on along the minus strand of NC_053132.1, from coordinate 21,141,135 downwards.
TCTGTAGGACCAGTACTCTGCAGATCTGTATCACTTTGCAACTAAAGAAGATGACTACGCTAACTACTTCATCCGTGTGAGTTGCGGTTGTCATGGCTTGTTCTTTCTTTGTCTAAGGTGTGTGATCAAAATTACACCTCTACCGTGGCCGGGTTAGCTCAGTTGGTAGAGCAGGCGCGCATATACAGTATAGAGGTTTACTCCTCGACGCAGCAGGTTCGACTCCGACTTGCGGTCCTTTGCTGCATGTCATTCCCCCTCTCTCTCCCCTTTCATGTCTTTATCTGTCCTGTGGAATTAAAGGCCTAAAATGACACCTATCCTGTTTCTCCAACCATAGCTTCTCGAGCTGCAAGCAGAATATCACAAACATTCCCATGAGTTCCTGGACAAAAACATCAGCGAGCTCAAAGAGAATCACAGTCAAAAAGGTGAAGTTAGTTTGCACCAGCTTATTTGCTACACTGTCACTGCGATATTTCTGCGTGTGTTCTTATTTCCTCTGGTGCTTACTTATCTGATTCCGCAGGGCCTCCGCTGAACCTCTCTAAACAGAAGGTCTACGGGGAGCCTCTGCTCGCTCATCTGTCTCGAAGCAACAGAGAAATCGCTGCACCCATCCAAGAGTGTATTCACATGCTGTTGAAAACAGGCATGACTGAGGAGGTAGGGCTTTTAGTTGAATTCCTCACAAAGCTATGCACCTAAGCATTATCCCAGCATGCATGTTTTGTTTCTTTGAAATTTTGAATTAGACTGTTTTAGACTCATTCTCAGGTACTGCTGGATGTTGATTAATTATTCCCTTTAGAAATGTGTAGTTTTTTTTTTTTGATTTTGCTAGATTTATTTTCTCCGTGGCACTGTAAACTGTTTTCAGCTGTAGAAACCAGCAGGTTTATGATCCTTAAACGGTTATATATATATATAAACACACATTTAAATGTATGTGACTGGGCATTATCGTTACATTGTTAAGAAATGTACCCTATTTCTTGTGTGAAAACAAGACTAAAGGCCTGTGCTAGCACCTCGGTGAAGCTGTACTGACACCTTGGTGCTTTTGAAGTAAATGCTAACTCAATCGTGTGAACGTGATCCCAATGACCAGGAGCCCAGAGGCACACTGGGACCCCTCCAGCTACCAATCCCACTCTCTCTACTTGGTCCATGCGGGGACTTGAACCTGCGATCTTCCGCTTCACAAGCCAAGTCCCCACGGACTGAGCAACTCATAGAATATTGAGTTTAATAAAGACTAGAACCTCTTTAATCAAGTTGTCTTGAGGTCATTTGTTATATAATCAGTGGAGGAAATGGCCCATTTAGCATCTCTGTTTCAGGAATATGACGGATGTGCAGATATTTTATATTACATGCATATTAATGTGTATTTTTCTATACAGAAGTGTTTGTGACAAGCACTGCCCTGGGCATGGCTGGTCTTGACTGCAGCCCTGCTCCTATCTTCAGCGCTCACATGTAACAACTATTTTTTTTCTCCACCTTTGTCTTGTTTTCTCTTCCTCCTCGCCCCTCAGGGTCTGTTTCGTCTGGCGGCCGCTGCCTCAGTGGTAAAGAGGTTGAAGTCTTGTTTGGATCAAGAAGCGGTCAACCATAGCGATTTCAGCATGGACCCTCATGCTGTAGCTGGTAAGGATGTGTCCGCTTTCTTTTCCTTAGATTTCCTCTTAGTGGAGTTAGTTTCTGTGGAGAGCACTCTTCCTCGCCAACGTGACTCTCGCCGCTCATTTTAACCGCCCAGTTCCTCTTCTGTTTAGTCCAAATACAGCCCACTGTTGTGGCTTCCAGTAATGTAAAATGCATAATTTCCTAAGTGCTAGAGAATTTTTAGAACAGTATTTTAAAAGCTTTCATGACACTGAGAGAACAGTGAGAGAAAACATCATCATAATATCACCATGACAATATATATTATATCTACTATTATATCTAACACCACAAGAAGTGGGCGGTAATTAAGTTAGCATATTATCTCAGCTCGTTTCAATGCAACTGTGATGATTTATCTCTGAATGTGACAGGAGCTTTGAAGAGTTACCTGCGAGAACTTCCCGAACCTCTAATGACCTTTGAACTCTACAATGACTGGTTTAAAGCAGCAGGGTGTGTATAATATCTACATTATATATTTCTTACTTCTACTCTGGTTTCAAGTCTGTTTCTTGAATTGGATCTCCTTCTTCACAGGGAAAAAGAGCTGACGGAGAAGCTGGAGCAGTTCAGAGTACTACTGAGGAAACTGCCGCCTGAGAACTACAACAACCTCAGGTGTGTACAGAACCACATGATCAAATGTCTCTGCGTATCTCTGGCAGTCATAAAATTGCATGTCACTGCTGTTGGGCAATAGGCTATGTATCTGAAAGGGTCAGCATTTCAGAAACAAAGACGGACCACCCTTATAATCAACTTAAACGTAATGCATTTTTATGGATTGTAATGTCGTTCAGCCTTTTGGTCCAGACTTAAATATCTCAAAATTCGTAGACTCTCAGAGAATGAAGCTTACAGACAAACTGTAATTAGCTAATGCAAGCATGCTAACACACTACACTAAGAACATGGTAAAGCCTAGACTGTATAAAATTAGTGGACTTGGCCACGGTGACGTCGCCCATTGGTTTGTGGACCACCGTTTTGAAGCCTTGAATTTGACATTTTGGCCGTCGCCATCTTGGTTTTGTGGAGCCAGAAGTGACCGTATTTGGATAAGCGGGTGGAGCTGGGGAAAAGCTTTAAGCTAAATGCTAAATCACCAGCTAGCGCTAGCGCTAGCTAGCTAGTATGGTCAGCAAGGTGCAGCCGTAATAGTAATTGGGATGCTATTTTGGCTAGAAAAACAAAATGTACTTACTGGAATAAATGAAGAGCCGACCTGTTACGCTGAACGAGACATTTTTAGGCGACCAAATTGTTACAATTAGCTTTCATTAACTGAAAACGCATCGTGAAAGAATCAAAGTTCAAAGATGAAAACACAGACATCCGAAAACAAGTTCACGGCTATTTAAATCAATATGCTCTATGACATTTATATCTTATCTATCACATATTTATCTTTCTGAACCGTCTCTGTTTAACTGTACACCGTGCCATGGATTGCTAAGCCTCTTTTCTGATTGATGCTTTGCCGCATAGAGACTTGTCAATACCCTGCTTTATCGTCTATTTTACTCAAAATGAGTCATGAATTTTACAAAATGAAAGTCATACTGTAACAGAAGACTGCTAACTAACGATTGAGACCATAAACTCATCATGAAAATGTTTACAGAGGTAAAAAAAATCAAGTGAAAAGTAGGGTATTTTTCTTATAGACTTTTATACAATCTGACTTCTTTTTGCAACCAGTGGAGTCGCCCCCTGCTGGTCGTTAGAAAGAATGCAGGTTTAAAGCACTACCACATTGGCTTCACATTTCAGGCCTGGATGTTGCCACTTGTGGTAAACATTATACCTGCTTAACATTAGCATGTTAGCATTGTCATCGTAAGCATGTTAGCATACTGACGTTAGCATTTAGCTCAAAGCAAAACTGTTCCAAAGTACAGCCTCACAGAGCTGCAAGTATGGCAGTAGACTTTTGTTTGGTTTATCTAAAAGGTTTAACTAGGGGTTAAAACCTGAAAAGCATATTTGGATATTTTTAGTTCACACCTGATAGCATTCATTTGTCATTTAAGTTTCATTCTGTGCACCATAGGGCACCATAAGTGTTATTGTAACACTGTTTAACCCACTGGACTACAACCTTTTCAAATCACTTTTAACCAGCTTTATACTGCTCTTTGATTTCCTCCCTTTACTACCTGTTTTTCTCTCTCTCTCTCTCTCTCTCTCTCTCTCTCTCTCTCTCTCTCTCTCTCTCTCTCTCTCTTCCTCTCCCTCTCCCTGTCAGGTACCTGGTCCAGTTCTTGTCTCTGCTGTCTGAGCAGCAGGCTGTAAACAAAATGACACCCAGTAACATTGCCATCGTCCTGGGGCCCAACTTGCTCTGGCCACGAGCTGAAGGGTGCGTAGTGACCTGTCTGTCTTTCTCTCCATTCACACATGTTCAGCCCATATTTCCTGCTCTTCCTCTTTCATCATCTTTGTGTTCTAATATGAAGAGATGAGCATCGGTGACATATTTCATCAACAAGACCTCCTGGTGACATAAAATGGAACAGCAGCATCCTGTTTACAGATAAAACATTATTGGCCAGATGATTGGTTAATACTGTGATGCGACTGTGATGATTTTTTTTTTATGGTGTGTATTAATAGCATGAAGTACATATCTGGCGGTCGAAATACTCTCAGTGGTTAGACCTCAATGGGATTTTTTTTTTTTACTTGAATGACACCATGGTTGAATTAAAATAACCTTTCTCTTTTCTCTTCTCTAACCGAAAAGAAAAAGTGAGTGTCGCCATATTCGGCAGTCTGAGCCTTTCCTCTCTACCTCTGTGCCTCTGTAGGGAAGCGGCTCTGTTTGACATGGCAGCAGCTTCTTCAGTCCAAGTGGTGATGGTCATTGAGCCTCTTATTCAGTACAGCTCCAGCCTCTTCCCCGAAGGTATACAAACACTGATGTGCCCTCTTCATGTGTGAGCATTTAGTCTTTAAAGTGTGATTATGGTTTATTACAACCTGAATTTTAGTTTTGGCTTTTTTTTTTTAACATTGTACTTTTTATTTTTTTTAAGATAATTTTAAGGGGGCATTTTCAGCCTTTATTTTGATAGGACAGCTGAAGACATGAAAGGGGAGAGAGAGGGAGGGGGGAATGACATGCAGCAAAGGGCCGCAGGTCAGAGTCGAACCCGGGCCGGCTGCGTCGAGGAGTAAACCTCTATATATGGGCGCCCGCTTTACCAACTGAGCTATCCGGGCGCCCACATTGTACTTTTTAAAGTTATTGCTAAGATCTAAGAATATGCTGACATCACAAGTTAGACCATCCAACAATTTGTAAACATCAGGGCCAGATTAACCTTAAAGAGGGCCTCGGTTCATGGTAATTACTTAATGGCACCTTATTTAAACCCAGATATATTTAGGAATAAGTACCATATAAGCACATGAATAGAAATAATATTCCATGGGGCGCCTGGGTAGCTCGCCTGGGTAGCTCGCCTGGGTAGCTCGCCTGGGTAGCTCGCCTGGGTAGCTCGCCTGGGTAGCTCGCCTGGGTAGCTCGCCTGGGTAGCGCGTGCACGCCATGTACAGAGGCTCGGTCCTCGCCGCAGCGGGGGCGGGTTCAATTCCGACCAGCGGCCCTTTACTGCATGTCATTCCCCCTCTCTCTCTCCCCTTTTCGAGTCTAAGCTGTCCTATCAAATAAAGGCCCAAGAATGGCAAATAAAAAAAGAAGAAATAATATTCCATGTTTCAAAACATAATATTAATTTAATGTAATAATACTTTTTAATCTTGCGACAACCTTGATCTGTTCCATCTCTGGAAACTGCTAATCTGAACAATTGCATTAGGAGGTGAAACTGAAAGTCAGCACACTCACAATAATAATAAGCACTAACTACTACTGCACACATACAGCAAGACAAAGTTGAACCAGGAAGAGTCTGTAAACTCTGATAAATGTTTACAACAGGCAGCTTGGATTGTAATTTTACTTTTCCAAATACATTTATCTTACATGTGGGTTTGCTTCGAACCTGCTTGGCCGTTTGACTGCTCCCATTTCTTGCTCGCGTGGACGTCTTGTTTAGTGATGTCAGATCTCGGCGATAACATAACTGAGTGCAATTATGATATTATTACGAATGAGAAAGATGGCCAAAACGAAACAAATGACCTAATTATTCTTTAAATAAAAATGTTGTCTATTTGCTGTAGCACTCATACATTGGACTCTGTTTTGTTTCGGTTTAGCTGTATCCTTTGAGATCCCAGACCATCCAGAGGTCCCGGATGCGTCGCTGCCAGTTGCCCAGTCTCTGGTCTCAGAAAAGGAGAAAGTGAGCAGAACGGTCTCCTCCTCTTCATCCACAGCCTCCTCCTGCTCCTCTCATCACCTCCCTCTCTCAAAGACAAACAGGTATCACCAACGGTGCAGCATCAAATCATCATTGTGATGACAGCACAATCATAACGCACTTAGGTAATGACATTATGACAAGCTGCTCTAGGTTTGCACACTAGTGGCTCCAAATGGCAGCAAGAGGTAATGGTTTCAAATAGTTAGAGCTCCTTTCTGGAATTCTTTTTTTTTTTAACAAACAAAACGTGAACATTTGGGTGTTTCTTTCCATCAGCACAGCTTCTCAGGACAGTGGTTGCTTCTTCCTGGTGAAATCTGGCTCTGTGAGTCGCAGTGGCACCTCCACATGGGCCAGCCCGGTAGCTGACACAGCGGCACCAACCCATCAAAGCACAACATCCAGCAGCTCCTCCTCCCTCGGTCCCAGCCCCGCCGTGGTCCCCAACTCTTCCGCTGCCTGTAGCTCGACAGCACTTCCTAAAGCAACGGGATCGTTGCCAACCCCAGGTCAGATCAGGAGTCCCACCCAGAAGCAGTGCTCGGATCAAGGCTTGCTGGAGCCAATTTTGGAGGCTCCTCCAGACTCTCCGAGAGCTTTTGTGAAGATCACTTCACCGTATAAACGTAAGTCCAATGTGCCCAAAAGCTGCCCAAACCTTAGCTGTTGACTTGTTCGGTCACACAAGGCACTCCTGGCGTTTTAGCATGGATCTTTCGTTACTAAGAAGAGACATATTTGTAAAAGAATGGTCACAATTAAAACAACAGAAGCTGAGATGTCAAAACGTTTTGTTCCTTGTACGGACCAAGCTCCAAAATCACTAGATCCTACATTTCCCATAATGCAAATCAACAGTGTCTTTTGTTAATCCCCTTAACTTAACACCTCAAATTCACATCACAGGCTTTCTGTTAAAAGTTAACCCTGATGACATCACTATGACATAATCAGGGTTATTTTCTCAGATTTTAGAAAGCTCCTTTCAGAGCCACAGAAGACATTTCAACAGTTTTCACAAGGTTGGGAAGTATGTGTCAAATTGGTTAGATAGCCCAAAACATATTTCCCTACAGAAGCAGCAGCCCCTTCATTCATTCAGTTGTTTTTGGGCTGAGGGCACAAGCATGTCTCATTAGTTTATGTCCTTTTCTATTGTGCAACATCCTGTGCAGATTGTTTACTTCTATCACTTTTCCTGTCACTAACTCGAAGTGTTGGCTTGTTAGGTCAAGCTGACAGAGAGAAAAAGAAATGCACTGCTCTTGTAACAACCAGTAAGTACACAGGAAAAAGGAAGTCTCACACCACTGACCAAAATATAAACCTCTAGGGTAATGCATCATTTCTCACATTTTTATGTGAGAACCCTAACCCTTAGTGGTGAAGGCCGGAAATACTTTTTCTGATACATCTACTCATCTTAATATGTTTGTCTGACTACAAAATGTCAAGTTCTTCAAATTTGAGTATAGTTTTCTTCCAGGATTGATTTTTTTATCAAAACAAAGTAGAATTTCAAAGTGGCACTCTTTAGCAGCAGCCAGTCAGACAAATGTTAAGACTTCCTTCCTTGAACTTGAAAACAGCATAGCGGTTGTCTAAACGCTGATAAGCATCTAAAACTGGCAATCCGAGATCCAATTCATTTGAATTAATGTAATTCTTTTTTTCCTTGTTGAGGTATTTTGAGTTTTATGTCAAATGGGCTGCATCTAATAGTTGCATGTTGTTTCATCACGTTAGTGTTTAAAATTGAGTTTAAAATGAAATTATGTAACCCCCATAAACGGCTGCACCTGTGGCCGCATGTGCGACAAGTACGGGGATAATCACGCTAAAATAATGCAATGCTAAAATGTCAAGACGAGTCAAACTATGTCAAGTTACACAGCAATAGTTATAGTCATACCAGATCAAGAAAGGCTGCAGCAGCAAAAGCCCAGAGTATATACAATTAAGTGAGGGTGTGTTTAATTGCTTATGAATTCAATGTTGAGAAAACTAATGTTATTTATTTGGTCAAAAGCTGCATAGTCCAACTTTAACTAAAAGCACCTAATAATGCAGTGATTTAATATTGAACATTTACAGCATTAGTACCGGGCAGTGGACAACCGTGAATGTTTAAATTCTGCTTTGTGGTGCATCTTCCTTCTCAGTTTCACAGATAACATGTAATGTAGATGACCATCTTGCATCACAACCCTTTTTTTTTTTTTATATCTGATCGTTCTCAAGGCACCTTCCTTATAATCCCACTGTCTTCTTTTTCTCATGCTACAGCCAAAAGATCTTTCAACCCGACCAAAGCTGGCCAAGCTAACGAGCAGTTGACAGTTCAGTACTCTAAATCCAAACCCTCACCACCTCCCAAGCTCCAGGCCCCTCCTACATCCGCCCCGGCCGCCGTGGACACAGGGACCCAGCCGATACCCGCGCCCCGAGCTCAGTCGGCCGGCCTCAAAAAGCCTCCTCCGAAAAAGCCTGGACTCAGAGCCCCAAAGTGCCCTCCACCGCTTCCTCCACCATTACAGGCAAAAGAGATTCCTTCTTTATCACAGTGAGAAAACTCAACACAGCTAAAAATCTTGTTTTTGCTGACCTCCAGTGGTTTCACTTTTTTACCTTTTTGTTGGGTGTGGTTACAGGTGCAACCAATGACCACACCCAACCACACCTATCACTGACGCCGGCTGTGGTGAGAGGTGAAACAGGTTTGAATCGTTCAACCAGAGAGGGCAGCAAAAACAGTGCTTTTCAGCCTGCTGTTAAGTTCCTATTTTAACATGCAAAGTTTTTGACATTGTCTAGTCTATATCCAACGACGTTCCTCCTCCGGGATTGCTCCGGTGCCGCCGGACATTCCGCCGGCTGTAACTCTTTCCAGCCGGATGTCCGTTACCTTCCGCTTTCTTTATGTTGTAATTTTAGACTCTGGTCGATTTGATGAGGACTTAACTGCTCCTCAGATCTCTGCAGGGTAAATCCAGACAGCTAGCTAGACTATCTGTCCAATCTGAGTTTTCTCTTGCACGACTAAGGGCGCTTTCACACCTGCCTCGTTTAGTTTGGTTGAATCGCACTAGAGTTCGACGGACCAAACGAGCGTAACGAGACCTGCTTGATGAGGTGGTCTCGGTACGCTTTCAGTCCAACTTGCAGTGTCTCTCTCACAAAAATAGACAGCAGTCAAGCTCGCCCGTCCGTCACTCACATCTCCGTGGTCAAACCAGCCGCCGCTTAAAGTTGGAGACAGACGGCGGCAAAGCAGAGCGAAGTCTCGGTGACCAGAGCAGTTGAGTAACATCGCTCGCGAAACAATGTCTGATTATTTAAATGAAATGAGCTGGTCTGGCCATGGAGATCCAAGAAATATGCACTAGTTCACACAGGATGTTCTTCCTGTATTTACTTTCTTTCTCCCACCCCAGGCACATCCGACCAATAAGAGGAGTGCATTTTGGTTCCCTTGGATTATTATAGGTGTGAAAACGCACCTAAAACAACTTTTGAACATATACGTGTTCCACCAAAACAAGTTCCGTCCGGCGCTTGGCTTGTGATTGGTTTAAAGAAATGCCATTAAACCAGAGCACGTTTTTCTCCCATCCCGCAATGCTGTGTGGACTAGCCAGACCCTCCTCCGCAGCGTCGTGGAGGAAGGTCTGGCAATGCGAGACTAGATATTGTCAATCTGTGCTGTCCGATATCTTCCTTCAAGTGTTGCAACTTAATTCACTCCTTTTTTTTTTCTTTTGTTTTGGTCTAACAATGTTTTTGTAACCAGCTTCATTTATTTATTCTTCAGTTACTGATGTGTGATGTCCTATATTTCCCAGAATGCAAAGTAATTGCTGGAAAGCAAGTCTTTCTGGTCAAAATAATAGCTAATAATAATGACTGAATCCTGGTGTTTGTGGTGTTTTTAGGATGGATTTTTCCATAAATATACAAAATAATAGTGTTCATGTGAGCCATTTAAGTATGGGGAAAATCATTTTATGAACCTTAAAGTGATGGTTCGGAGTAATTTACCCTAGGGTCCTTTGCACCATGACCTCGAGCCAAACACCCCCCCAGAAGGTTTTTTCACCTGGGTCTAACACTGGGCGAGTTAGCGTAGAGTAGCGTTAGCCGCTGAGTAGCTTAGCGCGGGGCTAATGGACCCACGTTTGTATCTCTTAAATGACCCCACTAATAATGCCCGAAATGATACCAAAGGTCTACACTAGTATATATAGGTTATGCTCTCATAAAACGATGGATTGGAAAGTTTGTAAGTACACCAGAAGTTTATGAACACTTGCCTGCTCTCTTCTGCTCTCTGCTGCTGCTGCTGCTGCTGCTACCTGCAGTTAGACGAGTGCTTAGGGACGTCTATAAATTACTACACCGAAAAGAGATACAACAAAAATATGTATTAATTTAATGATTAAATAAGGTAATGTCTCCAAACTTACCTCAATTATTACTTGTCTCCTGCTAGTTATATTACAGCACTTACTTTAAAAAATAAGTTAAATTAAAAAATATTTTTGTTGCATCCTTTTGTGTACTTTGTAGATTTAATTAAGCATGTCTCACTTGTTTACAGAGCAGCAACAACAGCAGAGAGCAGAAGCCAGCAGGCAAGTGTTAATTACATAAACTTTTGAAAAAATTTAAAATATTCTTTTAAAAAAATTGCTATCATTGCATTATTAATGGGGTTCATTATATAAACCCTACGACCAAGCCATCATTCAGCACTAACGCTCATATACTAACTGAAGTGTTAAGACCAGTATTAATATTCTGAACCATCACTTTAATTATGAACTGAGGTTTAATGTAAAACGTTTTACAACCACTTTTCAGGTCTACATTCAGTTTTTTGTGTGTGGAATATTTGTTTAATCCAACTTTAATCATTAAACTATGTAAATAAATGCATATTCAACCTAATTAGAAACATCTTTATTGTCAATTTATATCATCATAATATATCATTGGTATTGACTGCAGCATATGGAAGTGAATTGCACTATGTACTGCAGGTGCTCATACTGTAAGAACATATTTATAGGAGGTCAGTTAATATTTTCATGTGCAGTTGTATAAAAGAACACATAAATGACAATTGAAAAGCAATACAGGAGTCGGACATAATCACAAAAGGTGCACGGAGTCTCTATATATAAGGTCTGCAGCATACAGTGAGCAATTATATGGTTCAGCTTTAGTTGCAACTAGCAAATACCAGTATGACTTGTCATGTTCCTTCAGTCCATGTAGTTTAATAACTGAGATGTTTGTGTTTCTTTGGTTTATCTAATGAGGCCTGAGATTCTAGATTTCTTATTTCCCTTCCTTTTTGTGTTCTGGTAATGTATTCCTGAGTGAAAGGAGATGACAGGAGATTGTAGTGAGGCCCAATGGTTGTAATCAGATTAAATCCAATTGTTCTAATCCCCACTTCCTCTCTCATTAGTGGCCGACGGGAATAGCACAGAGAATCTTTCCACCCTAGAATGTGAGGAAGTGTGAAAAGTGTAAAGTGAACGACAGGCTTTGTAGCTTCTACATTGTGTCATGTCTGTGTTTCCTTTGAGACGATCTTAACTACATTCTCTGGCACATCCTCTCTTGCCACACCTCCTCTTTGTTTCAGTCCCTTTTAAATCCTGACCTTTTTGAAAAAAAAAAAAAAGACTTCTTCTCTGTGTAGGGCTTGGAAACGTGCAGCATCAAGTCTTTCACTCCCTTTAGATACATTCAGCAAAAAATTTTTGGCATCAAAACTGTACATCCTTGAAGCACGATTGTATACAAGTAAAGAATCAAATACCGAAGATACTGGATTGTAGTTGTCATGGTCATCCTGTCAAAAGAGCCGGCCTCGTTGACCACAACATTTTTTTTCAGATGATTGATTTGATTGGAAATTAGAGCTAAATCATACATGAGAAGACAGTTTTTTTTAGTCAAAACATCTCGGCTCAGACTTTAATTTCATCCTCGTCGTCCATGTAACTGTAGGACATTTTGTTCTTGGGCTGGCTGATGATCATCATCATTGAATCGGCCACCTCCATCCTGCTCTGTCCCTTTAAGTGGCTGACGCCATAGTGGCGCGCGAGCACATCTGTAGCACTCTGGAACCGCTCGCTCTCCATCCCCATCCCAAACCGCGCTCGTTCAGGAGACCCCATCGCCACATCAGCTACTTTAACAGAAAGCCCGACTCCGTTCACCTCCATCCCTTCCTCCTCCTCCCATTCGGCCCCATGCGGGCTTTTCCTGCCCCCGCAGTCCTCCCTCAGCAGGGAATCCACGTATGAGATAGTAGCCGAGTCCATCTCTGATCCCTCATTGGTCAACCCACACGCTGACCCCGCCTCCTCTCCCTCCCAGGCGTTGCCATGCTCCCCCGGGTGGCCGTCGATCAGGCCGAACACCTCGCTCATGAGGGAGGGCCCGAGGTCAAAGGTAAAGGTGTCCAAGGAGGTGAGGGAGGGAAGGGAGTCAGAGAAGGCGGTGTAGGTGGGTTTGGGGTCAGAGGTCACGATGGAGGCGGGGCAGGTGGATAAGATGGCGTCAGTAGGGTCGGTCAGAGAGCCGCGGTGGATGTTCGGGGAGCAGGACGTGGGGAGGGAGATGGAAGGCTGCTGGCGCTCAGAGCGAGAGAGGCGAGGCAGAGTGACGAAACCAGACTCCAGACCTGAGGAGAAGACACAGAAATTCAGCATGAGGTATTTTGTATAATCCAGTCACACTTTTCACATGGTTTATCATCCAACAGGGGGCGATGTATACCCATCGGAGAACATCCTGCCTGACGATGGCAGGCCAGTAAGTGCCGAGTTGTTCTGCTGTGTAAACAGTGAATCATCTGCCCTTCACTGCCAGATCACTTAAGGAGTCACACGCTCGCACCATGACCCAAACGGCTAAAATTACCACCGCACCTCTTGATGCCAGCCGCAAAGGGCCTGAGAGTCTGGAGGTTTATACCAACCAAAGAAAATAGCGTCTGATTTCACAGATTAACACCCTTTAACCAGAGAGCAAGAAAGGAGTAATCGGTGAAACCAGCTCATGGAGGATTTGGTTGGAAGAAAACCTGCAGACTCTCCCATCCATGTGTCATATTGCATAATTCCTGGAGAGTAAAGTAGCTCCAGATATCACTACGAAAGTACGCTTTGAATTGTGAATTTTTTGTTGAAGATTTTAGATAAAAATGTCAGCGCGCACAAACTTGTAAATCCACACAGACACACACACACACGGGAGGTGAGACAGTATGAGCCATAAGCGTGGTGTTAATGTGAGCCTCTCAGACAGCTTGTTGCCAGCTCTGTCTGGATCTCTGTGTGTTATCAGTGCGAGCCGTGCTGATTATGAGCCAAGGTGATTCATGAGGACATCTGGGGCAAATCTGTCTTGATTACTGGGTAGAACTGATGGATGAGTTTCACTGCAGCTCTTCAGAATGTTACCACTTCTCTGCAGTTTTCAGTTCACACCGATGAACTCGTCGGACCTTTGTGTTTCACCTGGTTCAGCAACAGGGCCATATCATTTAAAAGAAACGCCTACGTTTAATCTTAGGGGCCATTTTGGGGGATTTGATGGGGCATTTTTCTTAATCCTCGAAAGACTGGGCAAAAAAAAATGTATGACATGACATCCTGTCAAGAAATTTCCAGTAAAGATATATTGGACTTTTTTCAGCGATCCAAGACACTGACACTGCTGGTGTTAGTCCCTCAGAATTAAAGAGCAACAGCTTTTTTCAACCCAATCAATTTTAACACTAGAAATTCATTGTAAACGACACATTTTCGCATAAACAGAAGCCTCAGTAGACCACTCACAATGCATCTTGTGTAACAACAGTAATGTTATTTTCGTACGTGCAGGAAACTTACAGTGGGTTTATTTGAGCATTTTTGCTTAAAACAGCTGCCCGCTGCATCTAACTTAAAGATGCTAAAAAAAAACTGTCAAGACCTGAGGGGAAGTTTGGGTAATAATTCTCTGTGGGTTCGTCGCTTTAACGACCCCTTTTACTACCCCTGATTGTTCCATTGTTGGTGTAAAAGTATTGATCAAAGCAGCTTTAATAAAAAAGAAAATCCCCATAATCACCATAAGAGCTTTTCTTCTCCTCTGGTGTGCTTTGAGAACTGGGGAAGAGCACTTTAGCAGTGGGACTCCCATTGGGCATATCCACATCCAGCCTGGGGAGGGAGATGGCGTTCTTGATGATGGGTGAAACGACGGGAGGCGGCGGCGACAGATCCTTGGGTCCTCCCGTGGGTCGGTTGTCAGACCCCCTTCGGATTTGACGGATCGTCCTGGAGAAGAACGCTCCGATCTTGTTGTCAGGGGAGGAGATAGAATCCGTTTCCCCATTGTTCCCATTGGCCGTGCCGCCATGGTTGCTCAGGAAGGAGGTGTCCCCGAACACATCGCCGCCACGGCCCACGTGCATGGTGTGGCGAAAGTCACCCAGAGGAGGGCTGATCATGTCCAGCGTGAGGTCGCCTTTAAAGCGGCGCTTGCTGTGGGATTGTGAGACCAGACCTTTGAGGCCTGACAGCTTTTCCTGAAGATTCATGGTCACAAGAGGTAAGTGGCTTAATATTTCTTGAAAATCAACCTTAAACAATGTCTGGAATTGCCTTTAATACCACTGAAAGACAAAACTGAGCAAGCAAAGTTCAATGTTTCTCTTCTTAGATTTATGCCAGAATGAGTTACAGTTGAGCTGTCCAAAGTACGGACCTAAAAAGTCATCTGAAAGGTTATTCCAAGATCTTGAAACCGTGTAATTTCTGAAAAGTTGGACTCCTGGCCTGCAGCGCCAAATAGTTCACTGGAATATTATCTCTGTTTATCATGTGCAGGCCAAACTCTGTCCCACTCTTTGTAGCTCGTTGTTATGCATAGCTGGTTGAATTAAACGGTCGTAAATTGAGGAGAACACTGTGCAGTTGTGTTCCTGGAAGCTGCCGGGCCAGTTGGAGTGTGGTCAGGTCGCCTGGTTTCCCCCGCTTGCCTTGGGCTTTGGCTTTGTCGACATCAGCTCAGAAATAGGTCGGAGTCCAGCTGCAAATGGTTGTGCGGTCGCACCACGGAACCATCTATGGAGAGTAAAAACAGGGGGAAAACATCTATCTTTAAAATGTAGACAGGGATGTATTTGATTTAGAGGGATGTTGAGAGAAACATATGACTTTTGCAGTTTATTCTGTGTTGGATGAGATTCTGAGACCACTGTGCTTTCCTATTCTGAATACTGTATGTAGCTACACTAGATCGGTCTTTCTGCAGGTTTTAAGGATTCCAAAGGTCCGCTGGTCTGGAACCATCTAAATTTAGACCACAGTCACTCCTCTGTGCAACAAACCAAAGTCTGCCTTTTGTCCATAAAATGGGTGGACTTTCAGGGAATTCCTGCTTCCATTTTGTCTGGCATGAAGGTTACACAAAGTTCATTTTACATTTCGCTGAAAAGTCTTATGCTTTTCAAAAGCCGAGCAGCAGCCCTCATTCAACGGGCTTAAATTTGTTTATAAACAGGCAAAGTATGCTTAGCGAGGAAGGAAGAGATAATGAAAATGTCCTGATAAGAACATCCCTGCTGCTACTTGGCTGTACTGCTAGACTGCATGTCTACATGCAAGAGTATTTTACTCTTTCAACTTTTTATTTTTCCTATATTTTGGTCATTTATCTATTCCCTATTTTCCTCATCCAACTGTTTCTATTAATTTTTTTTTTTAATTGTGTGTGTTTAGGATAGATGTGTTTGGCTAGCTAGCTTAACTGAAAGCTATGAGTGAAATACAATGAGCACCAGCCTTTTCTAACTACTTAGCTGAAGCTGACCTTTGTGCGGGTAATGTTAATAAGCCATATATACTTCTGTAGCATTAATGTATAAACTCTCGTAACAGTAGATAAAGCATTTTGGCCAACAAGCTAACGCTAACAATGTAGGCTAGCTAGCGTAAATTAGCATTCTCGGACACCATATTTCTGTCTCCACAACATTATTTTCCATTAGCTGCATCATTGCACCTTCTCTATTTTTTACCAACTGATTAGAGGTTAAAGCTTTATATTTCTTGGTACACTTAATTATTTGACTAATAGTATTATTAATTGATGCATTCAGTTATTTTTGACTTGACTGGCAGGCTTTGACTGTCTTTTGTCAGTTTTTGGAGCTCCTACCTCCGTCAGTCTGTAAGTCTGTAATGAAGGCAGACAAAAATTGGCTTTTTCTCATGTGTTGTTCTTTGCCAGCAGAGTAATGGATATCCAATTCTAAAATATTTTGATAGCATAAGGCAGCCCTGACAAGGACCTCTGGTTCTCTTTAAAAGCTTTCCACTGCAGCAGCTAAATGCCGGCGGGCCTCCCACGCATGCACAGCCCCGTCTGGCTTCATTAATGACCTGCTATGGTTCAATAGATGGGGATTGCGTCAGGTCCAAGGCAGCCCTTCTAATTTGCTGCTGACCGCAGTCCCAGGCCATCCGCTCCACTTCCCCTGGCTGGCGTTTTAAGAGGGGCATCTGGGAGCGGAGAGGGAGGAAACACGGCACATACCAGCACTGAGCGGAGCCATATCAAGGCTCACAAAGGGACGCCAGGGACCACAGTACCGAGGTGTGATGTTCAATCTAAGATGGTGTGAGCCTGCAGGGACCTTGTGCATGTTCCCATGAACAGCGCTAAAGCAACAGGCCACCTCTCTGATTACAACTCCCCAGCGACAGCGGCCACAGACACAATGGCTCTATGCTCTTCCGAGTAAAGGAAATAGTTTGTCTTGCTATAAGGTTAAACCAGAAAAACCTCAGTCTAATTGATAACCTACAGTATTACAGGAATACACACGGGGCCATTAATTACTCTGGCTGTGTGCTTACGGAAAACCATGGTGTTGTGTCTTTGCCTGTAATCCTGTTAAAGACCTTTGACCACAGCTCGAGGATGGGGGGTCGCTCCCTCTAACTCCTGTTTTATGTATCTGGATCTTACGGGCAAAGCTAATTTTATCTGCACATATGCTTCTATCCTGCTGAACTCCCCTTCCCTCCTCTCACTGATCCTTCTTTGCACTTGCTCCTCTGTTTTCTGAGTTATACAAATACAGCAGTCAGCGACCTCAGGCCTCAGATGAAATGGCTTGAAAAGCACCATAAGGACAGAAAAACCCCAATATTTTGATTCTTTAAAAGGTAATAAGTTTAATGCTTTAATCCCAGTAGCAGCCTGCCTGCCTGCCTGCCTGCATTTTAGATATCACCCCTAAGAATAGGGGGCCTCTCGACAGGAGGGACTTGGACGTACCCTGGATTATCCTCTAATCCTTCATCTCCACCGTTACCCCCGACAGGGCGCCTCTTTTGGGCAAGGCCTGGCTGCTACCACCCTGGCCGGCTACTCCGTTGGTTCTGATTCCTGCCAGAGAGGAAATAAAACACAGAATGAGTTTGAGGCAAGGGAGAGAGTCCATTCAAACTGAAGCGAGGCGGGGTGAGAAGTGATGGAAGGAAGCAGGGGATGAAAAAAAGATTTAAAGTTCCATTTTCACAAAAAGGAGTGAAGGGGGAGGATGGCAAAACGGGGCAGAAATAGAGTTGGCCGTAATGGATGCGAGAGAATTGAGAAGAGAAAAGGTCAGATGAGGAGAGGAAACAAGGGGATTGAGATGTTAAGTGGAGGAGGGAAGAACAATAGAGGAACGTGAGAGAAGAGAAAAGAAACAATACATGCTGAGGAAGACAAATAAAAGAGCTAGTAAGATTTCAGTGAATGGATCCGATCAAAATGAATCATAATCAGATTGGTCATCTTTGATATAAGCAGCACTAATAAGCATCACTGATGACCACTGACACCCATCTGATCTCTGTTTCTTTTCCTTATAATTTAAATAATTTATAACTTTTGTTGGTTTTGTAGCATCTTTTGGTGATCCCCTGACTTCTCCTCTAGCGCCACTATGAAAATGTCTCGACAACTATTGGATGGATTGCCATGAAATTGGGTTCACGTACATTTTAACCACAGGATGAATGGTAGTAATTATGCTGATTGTTTTTCTCTAGCACCATCATCAGATCCAACACATTAGCCTAGAAATCTAGACGCACAAATTTAATTTGCAGCCAGGAGGGCCTAGGCACTCTCCGTTGGCTTGCGAGCTGGAAAAACCAAACTCTGGTCAGGCCAATCACATCGTGTATAGAGTCGGTGGGCGGGCTTATGGCTGCTGCTGCTGCTGCTGCTGGGAACAGCGGTCTTCTGGTAGACGTTAAGCTTTTCTTTGAGAAAAGAACAAAGAACGGCACAGAAATCATTCTTAAAAAAGGAAGATGTGTTCGGAGTTCTGCCGACCGGATACGGCAAAAGTTTAATCCATCAACTAGCTTCGCTACCTTCTTCGTTGCTCTGCCTGGCTGTAGTGCTATCCTATTGCGTGCAGAGGGAATTTGAAAGACAACCGTTTATCCCGCCCCTCAGATTGAGCCCCGTCAATAGTGTGTTCCCAGACCCAACATCTTGTGTGTGGGCCTGCCTTGTCAGGCTACCAACACATGGTTTATGACCTGACATTGTGAGCATGTTAGCATGCTTCCATTAGCATCGCACTCACTCAAAGCACCGCATAAAGCTGCTAGGTGGCTTTAGTCTCTAGTTAGTCTCGCAAACGTATCGAGAAACGTGCTCTGGTTCATTGGCATTTCTTTAAACCAATCACAATCGTCTTGGGCGACACTAAGCGCCGAGCGGAGCAACAGTGCCTCTGCAAAATAGCCTCGGGGAAGGAACTTGTTTTGGGAGGAAAGCTCTGGAATTCAAATGGCTGTCCAGTGTGTGATGAGAATATTTCTTAATTTTTTTTAAAGATAAATATAATTTGATTGTCGGTTCTAGCTCTGAGGATGTTTCTCGAATCGACCGAAGTTTAGAATGCCAACACAAAAAAAGTGGAAGGTGAGGGACATCCGGCCGAAAATGAGGCACTGGAACTATACTGTAAATGAAAAGTGTCGATATAGAATCGTCTCTGGTTGTCACGCCTTTGGGCTTGTACTCTTGTGACTTTTCACACTGGTCAAATACAGTAGATCTTGTTTGGGGTCTTAAATGCTCATATCAACCACTGCATGGCTTCACGTTTCACCAAGACATTTAAATGCATTTTAAATGCTTTTAACCAAAAAACAGGAGCCCGAGGCCTTTTCACAGACAAATCTGAAAAGGTATCTTCAAAGGTTGTGAGAGAAAACGGAATTACCCAGAAATCTTGTAACAAGACATCAGTAGACCAGACTTAATCGCTGTTGATGGGAAAACGTTCTGTTACAGCCCCCACTTTGTGATAAAAGGCTCTTTTTTTTTTTAACATGAAACCTTCTTCGTCTTTCTGCTGCAGCTTTGAGTTGCTTTCTTTGGGCAACTCACCATACGGGGGATTTCGGTGCAATCATACATAACAGACGGGCCCATAAAATATTTCCATGTCACTATGTACAGTATTTGCTTGAGGTGGCTTTGCTGGATATAAACCAGAGTAACCACAGTCTAATAGGAGCCGTGTGTGTTGTGTGGTGTGTGCACGTACGAACACGTTCCTGAGCAGAGCATCGGTCGGTTGAGTCTCTCTCTCTCGATTACGACCATCAAACATCCTTCTTCTCAACCTCGCCGCTGATTGAAACCACGTTTCAGTCTGAATCATCAATTTTTTCTCTTTTCGTTCTCTCTTCTCCTCTTTCTTTCTCTTTTTGCTTCTCTCGGATCGTTCCCTCTCATTTCTTTTCCATTCTTGCCTTCTATGTTCCATGTCTCCTCTTTAATTGTCTCTCCTTCTTTTGTCTTCTCTTTCCTTCCTTTTCTTCTCACTTTACACTCCTTCCTCTTATTTATCTCTGGTTCCCGATTCCTCCTCTTTCCTCTGCTCTTTCCTATTTCTTTTTCTTCAATTCCTCTTTTCTTCTGTATTTGCCTCTCTTTGAGGGTCTTGACTGACTTAGGCAGTCTGAAACAGCTGTTGGGCCCACACACACACACACACACCCATTAATCTCTTTTTTTTATGATTTTAACTCAAAAATGTTTACTCTGCTATGGTTTGTCTTAAACTTCAAATCGGCGATGGATTTGTTTGATGTGTTTCCCCTCCCTTCTCTCTGCCTGTCTTCTCATGACCTTCACTCACTAACCCCGCTAACCAGGTGAACAAACATACAAGATAAGGCCACATTTCTAAGGCTCACTCTTTGACTTTCAATTATGTTCCTATTTTCGCCGTCCATGCTCAGTCTGAATCCAAGCAAAACACGGCTACACTTCCTCCTCAGCCAAGAAAACTTTTTCATGCTTCAACAAATATCCATACTCTCCGAGGCTCTCTGCTTCCTGCATCTGCTGGAACTGGCAGTCCCAATTTTCCCTCTTTGTTGCCTCTCTCTTTCACTTTATATCTCTTCCGTGCTCGTACTGAAACTTTTTTCATTTCCTCTCTCTTCTTTGGATTTTACAGGTCTTTAAAGGAAGTTTTAAAAGGGTCAGGTTACCTGTTAAGTGATGAGCGCACGTAGACACTGCAGACAGACTGAAACAGGTACGCCGATTCTATCAGCCGATTTTATCTTATCACATACAATACAGTACGGCATATTTATATCACTTTACAGAATGTCAACGATATGTTTAAGAGCATTTAGAAACAGTGTCACCATTACATAGTTTGTCCACCAGAGAGCACTGGCAAGTTTATTTTTTTCCAGCTCTGTATCATGGTCACAAGTCTTTAAAGGATTATTTTTTACATTTTATAAAATACACTCAGTTGCTTTTGATTGCTAAGAGTTATTGAGAAAATAGATGCTACTCTCATGCCTCTACAATAAATATGAAGAGAGCCAGCAGCTGGTTAGCTTAGCACAAAGGCTGGAAACAAGATATAATGGGTTAACTAGTGAGCTTAAGATGTGCCTGCAGGGAAATATGTGCTTTTTTTGTTGTCTTCAGGCAGATTTTATTACTTTTGGACAGAGTCAGGCTAACTTTTTCCCCCTGTTTCTATTCTTTGGGCTAAGCTAACCAGCTCTGGCGTGTAGCTTCATATTTACCAAACCGACATGAGATGATATTTATCTTCTCATCATCTAGAAAGCACATTACCATATTTCCTAACATGTCAAACTCTTGCTTTAACTAAATTTACTGGAAGAGATACTATTCAAACATTGGGATACGTGTTTCTGTTTATAAAAAAAAAAAAGGGATATCAGCTTATATTTCTTTAATATTGATATCAGTATCGATATTTGGCCTCTAAAATGTTGCAAGAGCAACATAATTCTAGTATTTCTCAACATGAAGCCTCGAACCCACTGATTTTGTTGTCTGTTCTTTACTGACAGCACAAAATATTGTAATATTGTGTGGTAAGTTTCATATGTTTCAGGGAGAACAGATAGCCAGAGCTGGGGAAACATTACAACCATCCACATCGATCATCATCTGAAAAGTTCACATGCAGTTCCATTGTGGACTGCAGCCAATCAACAAACAGACCTGTACCTATCCCTGTTTTTCAAACTAAATCATCATGGTGGCTCGGTCAAAAAAAATCCTCTTTTTTTTCACCCACGCAGTCCACTAAAATCTGTTCCTCCATCCTAAAATATCTAAAGCGAGTTGCTAAATAGTATTTTTTAACTATGATAACTAAGAGTTTGCCCACATTTCCCTCCATGCAGCTGACAGCAGTGACCAGTTGGCTGTTGATGTATCAGTTTATAAAAAAAAAACAAAAAACGTGGTGTATTCTTTTACTCGGGGGTTTGGATCACGTGGTTAGATGTTGTAACCATTTGGTGACAGCAGACCATGATGGAGCCGTTTTCCCAACATTATCATGTGTGGCAAAAGAAAAAAAAGCAAGGGAAGCCTGCGGTGTGAAAACAAACACAGCAGCCAGATTCAGAGTTCGCACCTCTGCAACTAACCCCTTCCTGGTAGGTTGCGTCAATGACACCCAAAGTTCACAAAGGGTCCCCCCCTCAGAGGAATGTTGAACTCAGGTAAAAAAAAAAAATAAGAGAAAAAAGGAAAACCACAGGGAATGTCTGCACTCACTTACTTCGTCAAGTAGCGTATCATTAGTGTAAATCATATGAGGGGGATGTACAGGAAACATACTACATACATGTGTTAATCATCTGCTGCTGGCTGAGCTGAGTGCATACAGAAGGCCGACATGGAAATATCAAAGCATGTACTTAAGGAGGATATACTGTGTATGCCTACTCTGGAGCCTGGGGGATTTACAGAGCCATGAAAAAGTTCCACTGTGTACAAGTGGATGGAGTTCATCAGTGCTTATTGTTTATTGGATTCTGTGTTGTTATCTCTGAAGCAGGCTGGCTTTTGATTGATCACCACTGTGTATGTTTATTATCGGCAGGCTTTAGCGGGCCAACAATCAATGGCGGTGTGTGTGTGTGTGTGTGTGTGTGTGTGTGTGTGTGTGTGTGTGTGTGTGTGTGTGTGTGTGTGTGTGTGTGTGTGTGTGTGTGTGTGTGTGGTATTTCACATGGTGGCCTCCGTCATGGCTTGCTGGCAGGTTGTAGGGGTCAGAAGGCCACTGCCCCCAACTTGTAATAATCCAACACTGCGCTGCCTGTTTGTCTCCATAACTAAAACACCTCGAGGCCACCAACTTCACCCCGTCATGTTCCGCTAAATCAGAGTAGTAGTATATCTCTGTCATTTCACTGACATGTATGAAAATTGATGGGTTATGTCGTGTAACTGCTGTGATTACAAGGCATAGTGATTAAAAACACATTTAAGCACTGGCAGGCAGAGTTGATTCTGACCAAGAATATACTGCTGCTGACTAGCTATGAACAAGTTATAGAGCGGATTGAGTTTCAAGTCAGACATCTGGGACACTTGCAACACTGAAACAACTTACACACAGTACAGTGTGACCATTGACATGGTCTGATAAGAGCTTGGTTTCAGTCAACATTTTTACAAGTCCTAATGTTACCTTATCTGCAACTAAACCTAATATGTTTGCCTTCTTTCTCTGCTCAGCAGGAGGCTTTTTTTCTCCCCCAGGGGACCTATTAGTTCATCTATTCAGTAATAGAAAAAAAAACAACATGGCTAATAATTAATCCCAAAATATGCAGCAAACAATTAGGCTAGATCTACAGACAATTGATAAGTTATTTCCTCTCCAAACAATGACAAGTAGCTGAGGATATAATACAAACATCACAGGTGAAAAAAAACAACTGGTAGGAATGTTATACAAATGTTACAGGAATATTATATGATATGTACCCACATTGATAAAATTACTTTGTAGAGATAAACTGCTCAGTAGGCCATGCACCGAAAAGTCACTACAGATTCAGTGTACTTGCTGCAAGCTCACTCAAAGTCTCTAAATGAACATGATATAAAATAGAAGTTAAAATAGCGCCTATAAAAGTCACCACTGACTTGTTACTGAGTAGCCTATTACAGACTCATAGAGTGTCTCTCTGAGAACTCTATGGAGTGATTTTACGTCAAAATTGAATATAAACTCACCCAAGGAAAATGCGACACGAGGAACAGGAGACTGCTTGACTCCGGTTTAATTATCTTTCCATTACAAATGTATTTTCGGTTGGCGTGGTCCGAGAGAGCCGGTGGTGCAGCCGGACTGTCCCGCTGGTGCGCCGGGTGTGCTGAGCGGCGCAGCGCGGAGGAAAGGGGCGGGCTGTGTGGATCAAATAGCCTGCCAATGAAACCATCAGAGACGGAGAGAGAGCCGCACCGGGAAGCTCCCACACTGCCTCATCATGGTTAACACTTCAATTTGATGTCTCTGTAAAACATGCCAATTGGCTTGTCAACACGATTTGAAGCACATAAGTAAACAAATGAAGCAGTGTTTTTTTACAGCCAAACTAGGCGGCGCTGTAACATGGCCTCTAAATCAAATGGGCACTTTTTTGAGGCTCCTTTAAAAAGCGACATTTTGAGTCAAGAATACACTTTTAACAAGAGAGTGAGCCAACCAACTCTTATCATCAGACTGAATCAGCTGAGTATCCGCTGACTTCTAGCTAGAGGGGAACATAATTATGAAATTGTTTCATAATGACTCAGCTTGCCTTAATATCCAATAACCACATGTCAGTGTGACATTATTTAAATCTAACAATGACTGTCTTTATAGAGATTACGTGCATCGAGCTAACACCAATAAAACAGTAGCTTTTAAGATAAACAACGGTAATATGAGCAGTTGTAGCCTACCTAGGCTATTTTTAGAGGAATAGTGTGATGGATTGGGAAATACGCTTTTTTTTCTTCTTTCTTGCCAAGTGTTACACAAAAAGATTGGTATCACTCTCATGTTTGTACAGTTATGAAGCTACAGCCAGGAGACAGCTTAGCTTAGCTGGAAACAAGGAAACGGTTAGCCTGGCTCTGCCTAAGCACCTCGAAAACTAACTAATGAACATGTTAATGTCGTCTGTTTAATCTGTACAAAAACTGAAGGGGAATAGCCTCTGCTGTAATATTTCTTAAGAGGTGATGGTCAGTTGATTTGTTTGCCTTCAAACAGAGCCAAGTTAGCTGTTTCCCCCATTTCTTTATGCCATGCTAAAGCTACGCTTATCGTCGCCTGGTTTCAGCTTCATTTGTAATGGACAGATACGAAAGTAGTACCGTTCTTCTCCATCGCCTCTCTGCAAGAAAAACAAATAATTAATTCCCAAAATGTATAAATATTATTTTAATCTTACGTATAAAATTATAGCTACCAATATGGTAGTGGTTATGTAGCCTAGCTTTTGTGATTGAAAACTTCACAGTGGAAGCTAAAACTGCACTATGGGCAGATTTATATGATGTCAATGTTTCATGTAGCCTAGTCTATATCTTTAACATTCCACTTCCGTGATTGCTCCGGTGCCGAAGGAAATTCCACCGGATGCATGTACTGTATTTTCCGTTTCCTTCCGCTTTCTTTGTGTTGGAATTTTAAATTCGGTGGATTTATGAGGACTATTGTTAACTGCTCTTCAGGTCTCTGCAGGGTAAATTGAGACAGCTAGCTAGACTATCTGTCCAATCTGAATTTTCTCTCGCACGACTATTTAGCAGCGGCTCTTTGCAGAGTTTAGTGCCGCCCATGAGGATTCTGATTGGTTTAAAGAAATGCCATTAAACCAGAGCACATTTTCCTCCCATCCCAGAATGCTATGTGTAGTAGCCAGACCCTCCTTCAGCGCGCTTTGGTGGAGGGTCTGGCAAAAGAGGGACTACATGTAGCCTAACTGTTTGAAAACTGAAATCCTGTAAAAACAAAAAAAGACAGTTGGCTCATGTTCGTGAAGATTCAACTAAAGGAAACCGAAGTTGAGTCTAGTGAGTTACTGGACCAATGGCTCACAAACTGCTGTTTATGATCCACTTGATCCACTTTGTATTTTGCTCTTAAGTGACCACATGATATCACCGTTTGTTGAAATAGGGCTTATAGGTGGGCCAACGCATTTTTTGTGCATGCATCGTTTTAGTCCGGCGCAACACCAGCAGCGCCACCGCTAGTTAGCTTAGCGTAGTGAATGGAATCCTATGTTGCCGGTTAGCATGTTGTGAGTAAAAGTGAGCCAACAAAAGACAAAAAAACAACCTAATACACTTAGACAAAAAATGCGTTGGCCCACCTATCTACAGCCAGGATAGACCGTGATAAGCCCTATTTCAACAAACGGTGGCCTATTCCTTTAAGCAAACAGTAAATCTACAGTGTAGCGTTGCTATTACAGGGATATGTTGATTTTCATCAATTGCAGACTCACTCTGAGGTCTATGATTATCAGGTAAGTAGAGTTTTACTTTTAACATCTCAGCAGGTTCAGCTTTAAACTTCAGTTAAATTAACTGACTGCTGTAAAACTTCATCCAACACTCAGAGAACAACAGCCGTCCGAGTTGTTATCCCCATAAAGTGCACATGTGAGCAGTCCCACGCTGACCTGGCCAACAGGAAACAGTGCCTTATCAACAGGAACAGAAGCATCCTCACGCTGCCCTCAAAGGCTTCTAACAGGTCAGTCTGTCTGTCGTTAAAGCTCTGAGGTGGCCTGTAAGGCTGCCAGCGTACACCACCACCCATAACACCACAGCCACATGCCACCTCTTAGTGCTACTACTCCCTCCCACACCCCTGGTATACCACACACACACACACACACACACACACACACACACACACACACACACACACACACACACACACACACACACACACAAACACACTTATGAGCTCACACGCAGGCAGGCAGGCGGAAGTAAACACAATCACACACAGTCCTGAAAGCGGCCATCATTCAGTTTCAGACAACACCCTTCCTTACCTCACCATACTTTGTCCTTTGTTTGTAGCTGTTGCATTTTTTAAATATCCACAGTCTTTTTACAGGAAGTTTCGGACTAAATCCACTATTCTTCTTTCTGATTGGCTCAGAGCATGTATGTATTACCAAAATACATCCAGGACACTTTGCTGCATTTGAACCAGAACATGTTCAATCAGTAGGCGTACCTCCCGGTCTCCACATTGTCCATCTGTTCACTCCTTCTCACACTGATTGCACTTTGATGGAACTTTTGGGGGAAATTATCCGTGTTGTTTATCTGTTTTGGGCATTTAAAAAATGACTATGATTGGACAAAAACAAGTGAAACGTGTTTACTTGTTGTATTCCGTATTACTATACTAATTTAATTATTCAATCAACCATATCATTAGAGCATCAGGTGATTTATAGTTTGTTAGATTGGATGTCCTTGGATTACACAATTATCAAAACATTGGCCAAGATGTGCACCACCATAAGCACAATGTCAGCCTCACACTTTTGGCCAAACACTAAACACACTTGTATACATTAGACACAGATGTATCATGATGTCACTTCCTTGCAATTCCAAAGCACTGACTGTCAAATTACCACACATATGAGACAACCTGTGAAACACAGCCATCAGGTGAACAAACACATGATTATTTACAGTAATCGTAGACACACCAATCAGGTTTACAGTTTTTTTTTTCCAATTGCTAACACACTAAAATGACATGCATAGTACAATTATTTAAACTGACACACAGAGCAAAACCTCTTCTCAAGTCTCCAAAAGTCTAAACATATTTTCTGCTTTACACACATTTTGCAATTCAAAATGGCACTTTTTTAAAGGTCCCATGACATGGTGCTCTTTGGATGCTTTTATATAGACCTTAGTGGTCCCCTAATACTATATCTGAAATCTCTTTTATATAGACCTTAGTGTTCCCCTAATACTGTATCTGAAGTCTCTTTTATATAGACCTTAGTGGTCCCCTAATACTGTATCTGAAGTCTCTTTTATATAGACCTTAGTGGTCCCCTAATACTGTATCTGAAGTCTCTTTTATATAGACCTTAGTGGTCCCCTAATACTGTATCTGAAGTCTCTTTTATATAGACCTTAGTGGTCCCCTAATACTGTATCTGAAGTCTCTTTCCCAAAATTCAGCCTTGATGCAGAATTACAGCCACAATGAACTTTCCTTAGGATGTGCCATTTCTGTGTCTGTAGCTTTAAATGCTATTGAGGAGGAGAGAGGGGGGTCAAGGTGGAGGGTGGGGGTGTGGCCTTGACCAACTGCCACTTTGCTCGTTTGAAAGCCATGATGTCTCTCTCTCATGGGTGGGCCAAATTCTCTGGGTGGGCAAATTAGAGAAAGGGGAGGTAACCTTGCTCCTTATGACCTCATAAGGAGAAGATTCCAGATCGGCCCATCTGAGCTTTCATTTTCTCAAAGGCAGAGCAGGATACCCAGGGCTCGGTTTACACCTATCACCATTTCTAGCCACTGGGGGACCATAGGCAGGCTGGGGGAACGCATATTAATGTTAAAAAACCTCATAAAGTGAAATTTTCATGCCATGGGACCTTTAAATGCACTGAACACGGTTCTCTGCATAAGACACAACAATCTGACATAAAGTCGCATGTCTGCCATTTCAAAACACTGCCATTCAAAATGACACTACATGATCTGATTGGCCAATACCTACATGTGCCACCTGGCCAAACTCCTCAATGGTTAATTGTTACCTCTTCAATCAGGAAGTAAGCACTATGAAAAGACCACAGGTGAGCACCTTTTGATTTTTCTAACATTTCTACACATTTTTTCTGCAATTTTCTTTTTCAGTTCACTGTTTTTTGTGAGCATATTTTTGTTCTGTCCAATGTAAATATATCTGCTGTGCATATGCTGCACTGACTTGTTTGGTGAAAAATAAAAAAAATAAAAATGTTTCAACAGCATGTGTTTCTATTTCTGTGCATGTGAACAATCTGAAGAATTTTCTACAATCTGAAGTATTTTAGTATTATGGCAAAGCATACTAAAGATGAGAGTGCTTTTCATTATGCCCAACAGTGTGTAGTTGGTTAGACAAAAATCTGGTAATATGAATGAAGTGTGTGCCATTTGGTGCAAAAGTTTGATTTTGATAATGCTATATGGAGCTCAGCATAAATTCTTGCAGGAAGACTTCTAAACTTAATCATATTTCTCTCTCTTCTAAAACTGAACAGCTGTTAGAGGCATTCACTTTTATTTAACCAATCAGAAGCGGCCTTGAATTTCACGAGCCAATCACAGCATGACATCCCTGTTTTAAACCTGTCTCTCTCTGCTGCTCAGTTGTCATTTCAGGCTAAGAGCACAACCCTCCTCCTCCCCTTGCTCCTTCGGGAAGACTGCCGTCGGATCCTTGGTTCGGTCTTTGGGTTCCTCACACCAGCATCATAGCTAGACTCCATTGGGGGATCAGCTTCTGGCTTTCTAATCCCCTAACTATATATATATATATATATATATATGTGTGTGTGTGTATATAATTTCATAATGATGGAGTCTAATCTCCAAAATCTCCTAAAAACTCATCTTTTCAGACAAAAAAAAAGAATTAAAGAGAGTAACTCTTTAATTTTTTGACTATAATAACCCCACCCTTTTTTCTTGTTCTTTTATAAATAGTATTATCATGTTATTTTATGGTTTGTTTCTCTGATTGCTTGTTTAATGGATTGAGTGTTTTATTGCTGATTTTGTAAGGTGACCTTGAGTGTTTAGAAAGGCGCCTATAAATAAAATGCATTATTATTATTATTAAAGACCGTACATGTCATATCATGCATTCGTACAATAAATCTTTGCATATCTGCAACGAAGTCTCTCCTGATTGAAATTTGGTTTAGGTTGCAGGGCTTCATTTTGTAGGATATATGAGGTATTTTGCAGTTTGGGTGTGTGGTTTTGTGAATTGTGTTAAGTATTTTGATAAAACCAGTCTAGTTTGCAAAATTGTGTTTTAGCAATTGGAAAAAAAACTGTAAGCACTATAAAAATGCAGCAGGTAAGTCTAGTATTTTCTGTACTAGTTTTTGTTTATTTGTTGTTTTGTAATTGTAACCTGTACTGGATACAGTGTTTGATGTTTTTCTGTTATTTGCTGAGCTAACAGTGTTATACACACTACTGTAGTAGCATGAAAACTGGGACATGTTGTCGTGGGGATTCTCCATGTTGACCTGTTGACTGATTTAGGTATATGGAGAGAAATGAATTATATTGTCCTCAGTCTGCAGCATTGGTCTTGTGTAGTGTTCTGTGAACTTATTGTATATTTTCACTTTCTCTGTGTACTTCATTTACAGTACTATAATCACTAAGAAGTATAATTGCTAAAAGTGTTTTAGGTCAGCAACAACAGTGTATAACTGGTTCAAACTGATATGTCATTTTAAACGTGTGTGTTTCATATAGTAACAAAATGTGTGTGTGTGTGTGTGTGTGTGTGTGTGTGCGTGTGCATTCCATGCCCATGTGTGTCAAGCAGTATGTCTGTATTTGCTCTGTCTTGTCTCCAGCTGCCACCTATGCCCACACTTCTCGGGCATGAAGGGCTGGCACGCCCGCTCCGCCTTCACTGCAGCTCCAACAGACATTCATTTAACACCGCCAGCAGCCAGGCTTCACCGTGCTTTCAGCAGATTCACTAGGTGACATTTACTTTGCATTTGCTGACCTACAGTACAGGCCAAAAGTTTGGACACACCTTCTCATTCAATGGTTTTCTTTATTTTCATGACTATTTACATTGTAGATTCTCACTGAAGGCATCAAAACTATGAATGAACACATATGGAATTATGTACTTAACAAAAAAGTGTGAAATAACTGAAAACATGTCTTATATTTTAGATTCTTCAAAGTAGCCACCCTTTGCTTTTTTTGATAACTCTGCGAACCCTTGGTGTTCTCTCAATGGGCTTCATGAGGTAGTCACCTGAAATGGTTTTCACTTCACAGGTGTGCTTTGTCAGGGTTAATTAGTGGAATTTTTTCCCTTATTAATAAAAAACAAAACAAAATATTTTCAGTTATTTCACACTTTTTTGTTAAGTACATAATTCCATATGTGTTCACTCATAGTTTTGATGCCTTCAGTGAGAATCTACAATGTAAATAGTCATGAAAATAAAAAGGAAACATTGAATGAGAAGGTGTGTCCAAACTTTTGGCCTGTACTGTAATTTCCTGGCTTTTTGGCTCAGGTGGCCAAAAAAAAGTTGCCGTCCAGTTTCCAGTCAGAATTTAAAAAAAAAATACAAAAAAAATTCATGTACTGGTTTACATTATTTCTCGCTTAGTCTTAACCACCACGTTCCACTTCCGGGATTTCTCCGTTGCCGACGGAAATTCCGCCGGATTTCACTCATTTAGATCCATGGGGGTAAGCGAGCGTCTGGAATGCGTAGCTCCTATGGCGCCATTTTGATGCTAACAAGTGATCACCCGCCGTTAGCATTCCATTGACTGCCATTCATTTTGACGTCACTTTGACAGCGAATAACTTTACATCTGAAGCGTTTAAAGACTCTTTTTGTCCATTGTTCATTTCTAAAGAAACACAACAATGTATAAAAGGCTCCATTACCTTGTACCTCACGTTATGGCTCCGTAGCAGACGCTTTTGTAAAAATAGGCTAACGATTGTGTCATAACCAAGCGAGCAGGCAGTTTGGACTTACATGAGCTGTTTAGGTTTAATTACTGATGTTAACTAGCATTTTAGTTAGCAATAATTAGCCTGTGCCCATGTTATCTCCTTACATATACCTACGCTCTCCGTCTCTGTAAGATTGGGAATGATTGAGATTTCTCTTGGCACAGCTACCAGAAGACTTACAACTTTCAGACACGTTGCTCACGTCACACTTACATTGTCTCTCAGTTGGAGGCTGCGCAGTAAAGCTAGTGATCACCGGAAAAGTGCTTCTAATATCCTTCACTGGTCTCCGTCCAGAGCAACGGGATCTGTCGGTCCACTCTTATACACTGTCTATGTTTAGATCAGATATCCGTTACCTTGAGCTGTCTTTGTGTTGGCATTTTAAAAGTCGTCAATTTAGGACTAGGGTTAACTGCTCCTCAGATCTCTGCAGGGTAAATCCAGACAGCTAGCTAGACTATCTGTCCAATCGGAGTTTTCTGTTGCACGACTAAAAAACTTTTGAACGTAGGCTATACGTTCCACCAAAACAAGTTCCTTCTCGTCGCTCCGTATGGCGCTTAGCGCTGCCCAAGACGATTGCGATTGGTGTAAAGAAATGGCAATAAACCAGGGCACGTTTTTCTTCCATCCCGGAATGCTGTGTGGACTTGCCAGACCCTCCTTCGCAGAGCAGTGGAGGAAGGTCTGGCAATGCGAGACTATTTTTTGCTAAAACATTCCACGTGCTAAACAAATATAAATGTTGTCTCGTTCAAATGATAACGCTGGTGATATTTTTCTTACTGTCTACAAATCTCCATGAAAACCGAACATGGAACTGATCCCACTAACACTTATTGTTTGTGTAGCCAAAGCCTGGTATATCGTACAGTATTCCTCTTAACGATTGGAAAACCTGCATTGATGTCCAAAAACTATTAAAAACACATTGATCAGCCACACCGTTGTACTGTTGGTGTGACATGTTCCTTCAATACTGTTCCTATTTTAATTCAGTCCCACATACACTGGGATTGTTTTGTTTTATGGCCCGCCACTTTACTGATTTGGTTCAGTCTCACCACTCTCATCAGTGCCCTTTTCTAGCAACAGGCAGCTGTTTTCAGCAAAAAAAAAGCTGGTGAGCAAAAGTGGAGCATTTAGCAGCTAAAGAGTCAGATACTTCCTTCAGAAGTTGGTGAAGACCAAAATAGAGCCTAAAGCCAAGTTAATATTGAACTTACATTCATCAGGTTGCCAAAACCACAACTCTAATACAATGCTAATGTTGCTGTGTGTCTGCTGGGTGTGTGGATATAGATAGATAGATAGTCTTTATTGTCCCATAGGGATAATCATTTCCAACTGTTTGCTTACATGTAAGCCATAACAACTTTACAAGGTGGAACTTTGTTGAAGTGTTTGTATCTTGTTGTGCTGTATACCCAAGTGGCCACAAGGTTTAAGCTACAGTATCTAAAAGTTCATCGTGACATCATGACATCATACACGCCACTTTCTAAAGCCATGTGGCATGTTATCTGTACGCATTTTGAGCTATCCGCGTGTATGTCTACGCCTTATTCAGCGGGCGGGTTGGGTTTAGGAAAAGAAGAGCGGGGCGGTTGGGTTTAGGAAAACAATAATGGGATGCGGGACAACAACGGCACGGTTGGGTTTAGGAATAGAACAACGGCACGGTTGGGTTTAGGAATAGAACAACGGGACGGTTGGGTTTAGGAATAGAACAACGGGACGGTTGGGTTTAGGAATAGAACAACGGGACGGTTGAGTTTAGGAATAGAACAACGGGACGGTTGGGTTTAGGAATAGAACAACGGGACGGTTGGGTTTAGGAATAGAACAACGGGACGGTTGGGTTTAGGAATAGAACAACGGGACGGTTGGGTTTAGGAATAGGGACGGTTGGGTTTAGGAATAGAACAACGGGACGGTTGGGTTTAGGAATAGAACAACGGGACGGTTGGGTTTAGGAATAGAACAACGGGACGGTTGGGTTTAGGAATAGAACAACGGGACGGTTGGGTTTAGGAATAGAACAACGGGACGGTTGGGTTTAGGAATAGAACAACGGGACGGTTGGGTTTAGTAAAAGAACAACGGGAAGGTTGAGTTTAGGAAACGTGACACGCGGGACACGATCCCCGGTCTCCTGGGTGAAAGTCCTGTGTTGTTTGACCCATCCACCATCCCAACCAACCTCCCTATGTGGATTTTCGGGCTTTCATACTACTCGCTACCGTTCTTTTGTCGGGAGAACTTGACGTAAATTAACACGCAATCACAAGGTAATGTAAGTCAATGGAGGCCAAACGGTGTTGATAACCACACTAAAAAGCGATTATGCGTCTTGATAACACGCCAAAATGGCATACAAATTGGCGTGTCATACATACGCCGCTTATTGAGATCAGTCTGAAAAGTTCCACCTTTTTCATTTACTTCCTTCTTGTAGATGTCAAGTGCAGCTTCCAAATAGATTTTGGATTAGATTCTGTTTTCCTTTCTGCAACTTGTAAAGAGATAGAGATATTGTTTTCCTTTCTTGTGCTTTTTTTGGCCTTGGTTCAATGATGGACTCAATCTAACTTTGTGCTCTAAAAATGTCCGGAGGCCTGATTCATAACTTTTAAACGTTGCTCTTAAGGTTGCCTTGGTAATAGGTCTATATTTGAAGTGTTTCTGTAGCAAATGGTGCACAGTCCTGTTGTTAACACTGGCGTATATTTTCTTTTGTTGAAATATGTCTGTTGTTCTTCATGCCTTTTGAATGCTGTTATCTTGGCTGATATGCTTTATTTCAGCACTTCAGCCTGCAAACCATTTGAAGATTTTACAAGTAAAAAATTTTTGTTTTGTACAATTGTAGACTTGTGTGGAGGCTGATACTTTAGCGTCATGTTATTTATTTTCCTGCAGATTCCTCGGTGTCGTCCGTTCCTCTCACATCTTTCTAAGTTGATTTATTCTTACATTCAATCTCTGTTTGTTCCTGTGGGTTGTCATGA
Organism: Perca fluviatilis; assembly: GCF_010015445.1. Lineage (NCBI taxonomy): Eukaryota > Metazoa > Chordata > Actinopteri > Perciformes > Percidae > Perca > Perca fluviatilis. The sequence continues at coordinate 21,106,935 of NC_053132.1, read as the reverse complement.
TTTTTAGGCTGCTCACGTCTTTGTTACTGTGAAACATATTATTTCTGTAGATCTGCCCGAAACTGTCATTTGTTTTTCATTCGTCTTTCTTATGCCTCCCTTTTATTCCTTTTGCACAATCTCAAATCCTCCTATCCATCTCAATGTTCCTGTTTTTCCCCCTCCTCTCTCTCCCAGGCTTTCCTTGCATCCCTCTTCTCTCACCCCTTCTCTCCATCCCAAGATAAACAACCTCTGTTCTGAGGCATGTCAGCTATTTGTTCAAAAAAGCTCGCAAGTTTTTGGATGCCGTTCAGAGCTGGGTCTCCGAAGGGAGGCAAGATTACAAATTTAGTGCTTTTTCACGATCTCTCCCTCTGTTTTTCATTTTTCTTTCTCCACGCTGCTCTTTTTTTTCCCTCCCAACTCTCTCACGAGTTCTACATCTCTCACGTGAAACTCTGTGATTCCCAGATATGTGAGTTTCGCCGCCCTCTCACCTTTATGTTTGACCTTATGTCCCTCCTAGTACAACCAGTTTGACCATGTAGAGTCTTCAAATTCCATTCAAACGTTTGATTATGCTGATTTATTTTCTGTCAGGAACTTTCATCACTCTTCTCTGATTAACACACGAGGGGAAAACCGAAAACCAGTTCTCGTGCGTCTGAGCAGCCTGTGTTAAGTCCCTTTGAGAGTCACATGCAACACACACTCCAGTGACTCTGTGCCAAAACATACTCAATTTGGCATTTGCTTATCGCGGAGTTGTTTAGAAAAGCTTTTTTCAGTGAAATGACCTGACATTTTTCTGATGACAAAAGATGCGTGTGTTTGTGTAATGGGAGTCCAGAATGCTGTGTTCTGTGGCGAGATAAAACCAAGAACATCCGAAGTACTCCTTGGTTTTTTTGGTTCATATACTTTTCCTTGTGTCATCTGCAGACTTGCAGTTGTGGTGCGTGTTTGTCTGCCAGCAAACTAATTCTAAATTCAATATTTTTCACCTCAGATTACATCTGTTCTTTGTCTTTTTGATCTCAGTGTTTAGCTTATTTTCTCAAATGTCTCACTCCATCACAGTGTGTGTTTATGTGTGTTTCTCCATTTTGAATAAGTGGAACCACAAACAGGTTCCTTAATGTGCTCAGTGCCTAGCCGGTTATCCAAGATGCTTTTGTACTTTTGCATCTTGTGACAAACACACATACTGTTACTCAGAGCCATTTTTATTTTTATTTTATTTTGTGAAAACACACAAAAAGACACCCACTTGTATGTGCAACCTACTGGTGATAAATGCTTCTTTTTATATCCCAATGCGCGCGCGCACACACACACACACACACACACACACACACACACACACACACACACAGGTTTGTGGCACTATCTTTGTGGGGACCCGTCATTGACATCATGCATTCCCTAGCCCCTTACCCTAACCTTAACCATCACAACTAAATGCCTAACCTTAACCCTTACCCTCACATTAACCATAACCTAATTCTAACCCTAACCCTAAAACCAAGTCTTAACCCTCAAACAGCCCTTTAAACTTGTGGGGAACAGCATGTTGGCCCCACAAAGCTGTTGGGACTCCACAAGTATACTGGACTCCCGGGTTTTTGGACCCCATAAATATAGTTAAACAAGCCCTACACACACACACACACACACACACACACACACACACACACACACACACACACACACACACACATCAATACACAATACAGCATCTGTGTATAGACTAGGCCACCATTCTTATATGGAGATACAGATCACTGTTTTGCTTTCTGGAGCATGATGAAGGGGTAATTATATCTAACCAGAGGGAACACGAGAAAGAGAGAGAGAGGAGAGGGGGGGGGAGGGCGAGGGCGTAAGAGCACTGACACACTGACCCGCAGGCTGTTTTCAGTGTCAAATCCTTTCCCCATGGCCACCTGTGGTGATGGTGAAAAACACATTGATGAGTAGGTGTGTGACAACAAGCGTCATAGTCAGACGGGCTTGTTGACCCCTCACTGTGATTTACTTTGTGTCTGAGAGTGTCAAAGCTGCTTCTCTGGCCTCAACCAATTTGTCTGCGGCTTGTTGCCTCGGTGAGTCCTTCCAAGTGGTGTCTGGACGAGAGCAGATGTAACTATCTTTGTCAGCTGGAATATGCAAATAATGTTGTGTGATGCATCTACCGGCATGAATCACAGCAGTTTGCTCAGAAACAAGGAGATTTTTTTTTCTTCTCCCTTTTACACTTTGAGCGATGAAAGCAGAATTGTTACTCATGGATATTTATCAAATATGCAAAACTACCCTGAACAATGATTGTCCAATCCAATCTATATCCAATGACTGGCAACCGTAACCCGGCACAGCAGGCCAGTCAAGCTTTGGATTTACGATGTTGAAGCGCTGTAGTGGAGTATTGTGTCTTTTTTTTAATCGCTTTTCAGAACCCAAAAGTGTAAGAAGCTGATTAAACAATATGTTTATCTGCTCTAGCGTTAGATGCAAACGTTAGCATTTCCAGCTAATTAGCTTACTAGCTTCAGTAATAATCCAACTCAGTGATAGGCCAAGGAGCATTTCATACCATGTTATTTTGTGGAGTTACAGGTGCCCTTTAAAAACAGGCCAGTTCACAACTTGCACATGCATGGTTGAGTATTACCCCACTGCGTGGAAGCCGTTCTAGGATGCCATGTTTTTCTCTTTATTGGAGGTTTAACACTTTAGCAATCCCAGCCAAAATAGCCCAACACCACATTGGTTAGTCCTCATCCTAAAAGCATTTTCTCTTGTAATGATGAATGTAGAAAATACTCTTTGAACATATAGACAAAAAGACACAAATAACCCCTGTCTGCAGCCAAACAGGGTTATGTTAGAATGAAATAACAGTCTGATAAGAGTATGATCCGTATCATAAGGACTAACTAGCTCTACTGCAGTACGAGTACAATGCTGTTTCTTTATTATGTCTTCTTCTATGAGCTTTAGCCTCAGTCTTTTAGAACAATATGTAGCTATCAAATGTGCTGGAAACACTGAAAAGCCAGCCATCTATTTGTCTGTCTGTCTATCTGTCTGTCTGTCTGTTTACTTCTGTCACACTTTCTGTTCTCTCACGGCACATTTCCATTCTCTCACGCAATTTGCAATAATAACAGTGGCATATTAACTGCTTGTAATTCTTGGTTATTTCTGAAACAATGGGTCTTTATTGTTTTCAGACAGAAGTATACAAAACGCCTCATTTCTAATCCGCTATGTCAATTTAGTTGGCTGAATTTGCAGATTTTATCAGCTGTAGCTAGCTAGCAAATTACATGTAAGCTGATAGATAGATAGATAGATAGATAGATAGATAGATAGATAGATAGATAGATAGATAGATAGATAGATAGATAGATAGAAAGAAAGAAAGAAAGAGAAAGAAAGAAAGAAAACATCTTATGTCAAAGTGAGATCTCAAAAGTTGACAAAGGGATGGAGGAGGAAAAGGGGGGGAAGGAGAGGAAGTCGGGCTGCAGAAAAGCAGAGAGGATGAGGGAGGCCTGAGGAGAGTGTGAAGGGAGTGAGGTGGTGTGCTAAAACAGGATGAATATAGTATTTGGATCTTTGTCAAGGTATAAATTAAATGTACAGAAGACCCAGGTGCTAGTTCATAAATGAGACCCTCCTGATTACATAAAGTCTGATTATAAGCTTTAATGGCAGGCAGAATCAATTAAATATCTCAGGGTGTTTCTGCCGAAAGATTTGGACAGACCCATCAACTATCTCCTAAATCTCTAAATTGAACTCATTACCATGTCTTTTGTATCTGTTTAAAACCTTGCATGTTGATATTCCAGATAAGCAATTTGTGGAGTGAGACAGACTTATATCAAGGTACCTGTGGCAGGGCAAAAAAACTAAGAGGAGCTATAACACTCTCCAACTGCCAAGAAAAAAGGATGGTTTAGCACTGCCATGCCTGAGGGACTATCACAGGGCTGCCCAATAAGAGTATGAATTTAACAATTGAAAGATATTGAGACTTCTCTGACAGACATACTCGATAGTATACTCGAGACAGCTGGTATAAAAATTGGGCCACAAGTACGCTCTTCAAGTGCAAACTTCAAGATTTTCCAATCAAGATAACTGGATAAGAAGATAACAAAGGATTTGTATTGATATAGTTCACATAGCCACATGCTCTTCATCTTTCCTGTGAAAATAAAGGCCTAAAAAAACAGTGCAAGTGCAACAACTTTTTGGGATAGGTTTCAAGCGATGAAAGTGTAACTTTATTGTAAATTCTGATTTAAAAACTGAATTGTAAGAGCTTACCATCTCTCCCTGAGTAGCTGACATTTGCTTCCATAATGGCCAAGTGCTTAATGTCTCAAACTGAGTGTTAGAGGCAGGCTGTCAGATGCTAACTGGACTGTAATTAGTGTCTTATTAAAGCAAGCTGGAGGTGAAATGTCATTGTTAAGCCTAAAAACTGAAATACATGGCCAGCATCAGTTGTGATACCAATATGGAGCATATTGTCTTCTAATGGAAGTAAAGAAGCTCATACTGCCTCATTCACAATAGGATGCTTGAAATCATCCCCAAACTAGGTATTCAGAAACCTTTGACTATAGGGGTGAATGTGCATTTATATTGTACCAACTGTTAAGCTTTTTAGGATATGCTGGTAAACACATTTAATCACCCTACTTTTGATTTATTGATTTATTTGACAGACCAGGAAGCCTCATTAGGTGCAGGGGGTATTGGAGGCATTTCTTTCTCCAAAATTGAACCCCCAAAACTCTTTTTAAAGTGCTCATATTATGCTTTTTGGCTTTTCCCCTTTCCTTTATTGTGTTATATATCTTTTTGTGCATGTAATAGGTTTACAAAGTGTAAAAGCCACAAGTCCACCCCAAAGGGACTTACCATCTCCAACAGGATAACACTGTTCACAAACTGCTCCAAACAGCTCTGTTGTAGTCCAGCCTTTACTTCAGAGACGACCGTGCGTCACTTTGTAACACACGTTATAATGCTCGCCTAGCTGCTAGCGCAGCATGCCCTCATACTCTGCTTCTGACTGGCTAGTAGTCCTTACCTAGGTACTGCGCATGTGTGACTCCCAACAAAGATGGAACAGAAGTGAGATGTCTCACTCTGTAGCTACAACAGAGAGCTCAACACACAGATTGAAAAGAGGAGCTGCAGCAATGTGCTGTACAACAAATATATTGTGTTTTCTAAAAATTAAACTACGTAAACCTATTCTGGTACAACCTGAAAATGAGCATAATATGAGCAATTTCAGCCATTTAAATGCCATGCACAGTCTGGCAGTTCACAGGGGGTATGTTATGTGTAACCATAATAACATCCGAAGTTCAAATTGTGACTTAAACGGAGGTTTATTTTACTGTCCAATTCTGACAAAAAGGGAAAGCTGTTTTGATCTTTTGTTTGCTCCGACTCCAACCAGAGACAGAGTGACTTGTTACCTAAATACATTCACTATTAGTCTCTTTTTTTGGGAAGGGTTTCCATGTGTGAAGAATGTTATACAAGTTAAATTAAATTTAAACTAATAATAGTTTTTTTTAACATTACAGCCTGCAGTAAATGCATCTTTATCTGTTCATTCATCATGCTTTTAAAAAAAAAAAAAAAAAAGGAAGTAAGAGTTTGGTGGAAGCTGGCTATTACACAGAGGAGAGGATTCCAATCATTTCCTACAGGGAGACCTGTTACAGGTAAGTCGCGGACTGTGTTTGTGTGCACGTGTTGTGTCCTGTATGTGCATATGCTGTGAGGTCAGCACTTAATAAATCTTAACACATCGTTGTCGCTCGCGAAAAAAAAACATTTTATGTCCAAAACTGTTGCTTTTTTTTAAGGAAATGACAAAAAGGCTAATTTGAAAACACTATATTAAGCTGTTTACCTCCGACAAAGTCTGATGAAATTGCCTCATCACTGTTAAAATATTTGTAAAACCCACAGATAGACGTAAAGGGTGACCAATACTGTATCATTGATATATGAAAAGAAATTAAATGACGAAATATGGAGATACAAGGTTGTTGCCCGACAGCGACGACATATCGCACGTCAGTCTTTACTAACTTCTGTTGTGTCTTTTAGGAACTTTCAGAGGAGGAAAGGTCACCGTGGTCATCACCACGAGTCAATAGGCCATGACGGAAACACCAGTAGCACCGGTGACACACAAAATCACTATCTACATCACAACACTACACAAATCCCTTTTGAGACTCAGACCATAGAGATCGGAGTCCCCACTCAGACCATAGAGACCGGAGTCCCCACTCAGACCATAGAGATCGGAGTCCCCACTCAGACCATAGAGACCGGAGTCCCCACTCAGACCATAGAGACCGGAGTCCCCACTCAGACCATAGAGACCGGAGTCCCCACTCAGACCATAGAGACCGGAGTCCCCACTCAGACCATAGAGACCGGAGTCCCCACTCAGACCAATCACACTTGGACCACTGCAGTAAAGCTCATCAGTGTTCTCTGCATCCTGCTCCTTCTGGCCATTGGTGAGTTTCCTCCAAATCTTACGCTAACATAATTTCTAAAACACTAAAACCTGGGGCTGCTGCTTTTATTTTATTTTTTATAAGGTTCCTTGTCAATAGTAGTGGTGTAAATAAAACAATCACGCTTTGATAATATATTGATTCGATATTGATTGAGTCAACGATACAATATTTACTGATATCACAAAGTCTGCCACGATACGATTTTGATTTGATTCAATTCAGAGGCCTGCGACCGATACGAGACGATACATAAGCCCATTTAACACGATCAGTTACATTTATATTCACTGACAAAAAACAACTAAAATAACATTTTTGCATTGCATTGCTCTTCCAGACATTTAAATTAAAAACAAATTACTCTTGTAGTGGACATTTCAAAATAAAGGCACATCTTAAAGATGAGGATACGTAGCGATAGTTCCACTTTGTATCGATAATATTGGATGGCTGAGGATTGAATCGATATATATCGATCCAGATCCATGTATGGTTACACTCTTAGTCAATAGAAATGATAGCTTTATTTTTTATCTTTATTTTGAACGCTTCAAAAATAAATAAAATGAAGAAAAGGATAATGAAAAAAAAGATTAAAAAAAACTTCAACATAACATACACTAGAAAAAAGGGTATAGGAAGCCTAGGCCTGTCAAGTCCTACCCCCAGTCTTTATCACAGGCAAGGGCACAATCCAATAAGATAAACTAAACAGACCATTTTTGATTGACATTCTCCTTGGTCACTTCTGTATTATCAAAAATATATCTTTTGTACATTTTTGCAATTCTTTTACAATTGCATTATATTTATACTGTTTGATCATGTCGTCAAGACCATTCCACAATAAAAAAAACATACTTTTGCGATTGGTCCGAGCATACTGCTGTTTCAAATAGAATTCCCCTCTTAAGTTATAACCCCCCCTCTCTATCTGTGAACAGTTGTATGTTTCCAGGCAGCAGTATAATTTTTGGTTTAAATTATTTGTGGAGTCTTAAATTTTACCAGATCCTTAAACTTAATTTCTAACCTTTGTGCTTTGTGACCTCAGGAATCACACATTACATACACATGAGCATGCATGTAAAAGAGCTCCAGCAGGAGATGGAGATACTCCAGAAACATGGCATCAAGATTATGCAACTCAAAGAGATCGGTCATGGTAGGAGATGCTCAGGAAAGATTTGATGATGGGGATGGAACTAAAGAAGCTCCAGGTGGATGTGGAGCTACTCAGGCAATGTGTTCATGGGTGAGTCATCTTCATCTGTTTGATCAGGATTTATACACAGGAAATGATCCCAACAGTTCTGTGTTTTAATCGTCTAATACTTCAGATGTACTTGTAGGCCGTTATATTGATGAGTAGTTTAATTTATATAAAAACATCGGATTTGATTAACTACATGAGTTTTTTGTGCAAAACTCTTAATTTGTAAAGTAACTAGTAACTAAAGCTGTGATGATGTGCAGATGAATGTAGTGGAGTCAAAAGCACAATATTTCTCTCTGAAATGTAGTGGAGTAGAAGTAGAAGTAAACAAGTAAAGTACAAGTACCTCAAGATTTGTACTTAAGTACAGTACTTGAGTAAATGTAATTAGTTAGGCTACATTCCACCACTGGATATATCCAGCATACTTGTCAGTTTTATTCACACAGTGCACAACAAAAGGCTCAGCTCTTCTCTTTTTCTTCTCCAGGGAAGGATGCTCATTTCTACCACTGACAAGGAAGGAACCCATTTGGGAACACTGGTTTATGATGAAGACGGCGCAGCTTTTCAGACCTTTAAACTGCCTGTGAGTATGATATAACAGTAGAGCTCTCATGAACATGTATAGGATAATAAGTAGAGATTCTTCTGAGAATGAAAGCTCTTCCTTCCCATGTTAATGGCTGCAAACTGTGGTAGTCAAACAAACTGTATTATAGAGATGGATTTCATCATTTCTCTCTCTGACTCTCTTTGTTCATTTCTCTCTCTTGTCTCTTACCAGAATCCAGACAAAGGAGTCTTCCGATATGTGAAGCTACAGATTGACAGCAACTGGGGAAACATAGACTACACCTGCCTGTACAGCTTCAGGGTTCACGGTAAGATTGTTGAAGCTGAAGGTAAATCAACCGCAAAACCACCTGAATCCACCTGAATTTGTGTACTAAAATTTGTAGTCACTAAAATATCAGCAAACATATATGAATTTCCCCCCAATATATTTTAAAACATATTGTAAATGGAGGTGGACAAAATATGAAAAACTATATTTTAGTGACTAGAAATTCGATTCAATTCAAACAAATTTCATTTTAGTGTCAAATCATAACAGAAGATATCTCAGGACACTTTCCTGTTAGAGTAGGTCTAGACCAGTGGTTTTCAAAGTGGGATCCGGACCTTTAGGGGGTTCCAGGGGGTCCCCAGCAAAAAGGGGAATCATTTATTTTTACTATAATTCCATCCATAAGTAACACAATAGCAGCAATAAAAGCAAAAGTCCTATCAGATGGGGGGACACTGGGACAAAATCTTATTAAATGGGGTCTGTGGTCTAATTTGTGTCAGTTTAGGGGTCCTTAGTATCACATTGCCAGACCACAGCGCTGGGCAGTAAGGTCTGGCTACATCACACATATATTCTAGGACTGGGAAGTTTGCATTCCTTTAAACCAATCACAATCGTTTTGGGCGCCCCTAAGTTCTGGACACTGTGACGGTGGCTCTGCAAAAAAGTCTCGTGAAGAAACTTGTTTTGGTGGAACATTTGCACCCCGCAAAAGAAAAACGCCACATTAAATATAAATTATATTTTAATGTACACAGTGCCATGGATACGCATTGCTAGGCCTCTGTCCTGATTGTAGGGGTGGAACGGTACACAGAAGTCACGGTCCGGTCCATACCTTGGTTCAGACATCACGGTTCGGTACAATGGAAGGAAAAGCACAAAAAAAATGCAGAAGGCAATTATTTTTTTTATTGCGCATGTCTCAGGCTGTACCACCTAGTGTCATACAGTCTCTCCGCTAATAGTATGTAAAGTAAGATGTAAACAGTAAACAATAAGTACCCTCATCTCCATCTGTAACTTGTGAACAAAATAAGACAATCAGCTATACAACTGAAAATATAGCATCTCTTATGAAAGTCCAAATTACATAGAATAATTACAACCAAATTCTACTTAGGCGAAACCTTCCCCCACAAAAGATAAAAAAAAGTATTCTTGCTATTAACCCTTGTGTGGTGTTCGGGTCTGTGGGACCCATTTTCAATGTTTGCTAAAAGAAAAATGATGCTATTTATTATTTATTCTAACTCAAACTCATTGGCCTTGGCTCATTTTCTGTGAAGAACATGAAAAATAACTTATTTTCAATGACTGCACATGGTACACCCCCCTCCCCCCCTACACATAACTATTACATATGAGGTGTTTGGGTCTACTGGACCCAAGTGTATTTAAATGTAGGTGCTATGAAACTATGTTGTCTTTCTGCACCTGCTATGCCCACACAAAGTTATACAATTGTTACATTGCAAGCACTTTCACCTGTGAAATAAGCACCAATAATGATCAAAAATCTTTTTTTTTGTAAATTTTATTTATGCAGATTTTTATATAATAATGATCAAAAATCTTGTTTCTATTTTTTTTTTTTACCTTTTGAATTTTAATTGAATTTCCTTATTTTCTCACAAAAAACGAAAATGATCATAAATGTGTGACTGAGTACCCAGGGCCCTCATGTGAGGAGGGCCAAAAAAGATACTAGAATGAATAGCTGTGGATGCGGGGAGGGGCCCATAGAAAATGCCTTTCTACAGGGCCCAGAATGTTGTGCTACGCCCCTGGCGGCACCGGAGCAATCCCTGAAGTGGAACGTCAAGGATATATGTTAGTTAGCCATTTGAGCATGTAGCTCAAAGTTTGTTGTTGTTTCCCATATTGAAGGGATTTTAAGAATGCCAACACACAGAGAGCGGAAGGCAAGAGGCAATGTACTTCCGCTGATCCAGACTAAGGGATCCTTGACGTGAAAAGGTTTGGGAACCACTGGTCTAGACCATACTCTATAATTTACAGAGACTCAACAATTCCCCCAAGAGCCATTGCATTTAGTCCGGCCGACACAAGGAAAAACTTGTTTTTAACAGGCCGAAACCTTGAACAGAACACGAGTCTAGGTGGGCGGCCATCTGCCTCCACTAGTTGAGGGAAGGATTCATAAACACAAATCTTTACGATATGTTCCCAGATGTTTTGCAGTTGATTTAACTTCACTCTTAGGGTGGCGTGGTGGCTGTGTGAATGCAGCCTCCCATGTCTGCGTGAGTTTACTCCGGGTGCTCCGGTTTCCTCCCACACATGCAGGTGAACTGTGTATGTTTGGATTTAATTGGATCATTCAATTGGAATAAATGAATTCGAATTGCAATACCAAAGATATTGAATTGAAATTATATTTGTTTGTTTTTTTGCAAAAACAATTGCCCCTATTGGCTTTTTTCCTACATCACCAATTATTACTCAAGCATGAATTTTTCACTGTCCTGGGGGGTTCTGAGCTTGTTGTCAAGCCAATATAGACTTTTCCTTTACTTATTTACATTGATAAAATTAAATTGTTTCTTTCTTTTCAATAAAAAGAATTTACTAAGATTCAAAATGAATACAGAATTGAATTAATGTTATTTTTAGGCCAGATGCTGAAAAGGCTTATGATTCGGTGAACTGTTCATACTTGAACAAGGTTTTAGGAAAATGTAGGTTTCATGATGATGCTATAAGTATTATCAAGAATGTATATGACAAGTCATCTGCTAGAATTAAAAGGAATGGGCATTTAACAATTAGTTTCACTATTAAAGTCCCCTTAGCATTGTTCATCGAACCACTGATGTCCTGATTTTATTGAGTGACCCCTCTTTCTCTCTTCCAATTTCATGAGATCACTTCTAGTACAGGGCTGGACTGGCCATCTGGCATACCGGGCATTTTCCCGGTGGGCCGACGCACTTTTGGGCCAAATCGCCGATAAATAGGCCTTTTTTTTGTTGGGCGCCGGCCCATAAAGAACTCACAGCAGCCCATTGGTTAATTTTCTTTATTGGCATTGGCCTGACCCAATCAAATCCAGGAACTCCCTTCCCCACTCAGGACCGCAAATTTACGAATCCCACTATGGCCACGCCTCCCGGCCCTGAGACACGAGCTGTAATAGTTATGCTTATGATGGAAGTTTAGCATCCACGTTAAAATGGACAAATGACCACCAAAGCGCAAGGGAGGTGCAGAGAAATTACGGGAGAAAAAAAATTAAGAATCTACAGGCGGATTCCTCAAAATGTGCCAACATTTCTGACATGTTTGGGGCTGTAGTAGCTGCTTCAACATCAGCATTACCTGAAGCCGAGGAGGAGGAGAGGTGGCTGGCTCTACAGAGAAGCAGAAACAGCATCATGACAGGGAAGAAGGCGAGGAGGAGGAGAGTGACCATGACAGGGCCATGGGAGCGAGTGAGGAAAAGATGGAAGAGAGAGTAGATGATGATGTGGTAAGGAGTAGGCAAATTAACAGGGACTCTCAGGAAGGGAGGGAGGCTGTGTGTGTGTGTGTGTGTGTGTGTGTGTGTGTGTGTGTGTGTGTGTGTGTGTGTGTGTGTGTGTGTGTGTGTGTGTGTGTGTGTGTGTGTGTGTGTGTGTGTGCACGCGTTATGTGCGCCTCACGTCATAACAATAACAAGCAGTTTGGCTGTAACATTAAACGTTAGTGGCTGTCAGGTAAGCTAGCGGTTAGCCTGTTGGGTAGCTGAAAAGTCTTTGTGATCTATAAAATCAGTGTTGATGCAAGCATCAGTGTTCCTTCAATTGCTTAATTAGCTCTTTTCCAGGGCATATACTACTCTCAGCTTTATTGTAGCTTTTGGGAAGGGTTATGGTTATTGTATTTAGCAGACACTTTTGTCCAGCAAATTAGTAATAAAAACAATAATGACAATACAATATAAAATATCAATAATAAAAAATAACAAAATTAATAAAATAAATATACAAATCATAACTCTAAGAATTAATTCATTTTTTAAGTGTAAGATCAACAGATAAGTCCTGAGACCCCTCTTGAAGGATCCAAAACAATCACATGAACGCTGAACACTAGGCAACTCATATCATAGAATGCACGCATATTTTAAGGGTACTGTCTGCAGGGAATGTGTCTGACCAATCACGGTGGGTGTGGGCTGCCTGGGCCAAAAATGCCAGGGCCCATTTTTTGTCCCAGTCCAGCCCTGTTTCACAGACAGAACATGGGGATGTCTTTAAAGGAAACGACTTTCACACAGTGCAAACGCCTGCCAGATACGCTGAAACCATTTCCAGCAGCACAAGCCCAAGAAATTCAACCAATTACCAAAGTAATTTTCAAAGAAAATGACTGCTGAGCCAGCCAGTAAACTGTAATGTATTTCCATTTGAGACCAGAGACAGTTTCAGCTAACAGCCCTCTGAAATTGTAAGTAATGGTGTTGTGGGGGGTGGGGGGGGGGGGAGTCTCCCTCTCAAATTGTGCAGCAACATTAGAGAGTTATGTGCTGTTATAATGTGCGTACTTACAGGAATAGTTGTGTTTTATTATGTTGCTGCTCCTTCATAAACATGCATGACTTATGCTAAAACAGCATTCAGCATACCATGACAAATATGCATTCTGAGACATTAAAAAAGTAAAGCCATGATTTCTTCTTAACATTAAGGTAGAAAAAAAAGTTTTACAAAATCCAACTGTGCTTTTAAGTGGCCCAGTGTCCTTTGTGTGAGTTTTGGACACTGAGGCAGACATTCTGGCTGCCAACAGACTGTTTTATAAAGCACAAATTCTCACTTTCAAACAAAACCAAACTTAATTAAATTCAAATTCTCAGTCTGAGTAATATCCTCTTTTTTTTTTTTTTTGCAGCGGTGTGCATTCAAACAGGGATTGAGTACCAGTTAGTAAATCCTGTTTCTGCGGCATGGGCTGCTCCCCAGCGGCTAGACTGGTTTAAATTAGGCCTCTCCAACCTTCAGCGGCCCGTTCGCTAATTTGACTCCTAGAATAACAGCGGCTACTGTGTTTTTCATGGGTGTGGAACCAAACGTCTGTCTAGGGAGTCTACAGGTGCTTGCTCTTGTTCTCTCTCCTCCTCCAGGACTTTGGTTGAATTATGTCTTCAGGAGGGACTGTTTTACTATTTTACAAAAAAAAAAAATCCAAAATGTCTTGTTTTCATCAAGTGTGTTTCCTGATCGGATCTTTACTCTCCTGTCTGTCTGTCTGTGGATTTGGCAGCACGTGTGTGTGTGTGTGTGTGTGTGTGTGTGTACATGCAGGCTTATGTGGGTGTGAGTATCATGTATACCGGTATGTATGTATAAGTGTAAGGCCCTGTCCAAAGCTAAGGGGGGGTCAGCCCTATGTTCCCACAGCCCAATGGTCCCACAGCCCTATGTTCCCACATTTCTAAGAATTTCTTTTTCACTGAAAATTAGGCCCTATGTTCCCACATTTCTAAGATCTTTCTTAAAATTAGGCCCTATGTTAGGGTTAGGGTTACATTCCATCTGTAGTCCATTGCTACTGGATAATAGGTTGGGTGTAATTTGCTACCAAATTGGGAGAAAGGAGGATAAAATCTGATCCACATTTATGAAAAAGGAAATGTGGGAACATAGGGCCTAATTTTGGAAAAACAATCTTATAAATGTGGGAACATAGGGCTGTGGGAACATAGGCACGCTCCCAGCTAAGGTTAGATAAAATCCACATGCCGTACCAACACATCTAAAGCTCACTAATTAACGCATTATGTATGCTTATTCCATACCACAATGACTCCAGCCAGTGCTGATTCAGTGCCATGTTGGAGCAATTCACTCAAAATCTGTTACCTCCTCTGGCTCATATTGTTTGTAAAGAGTGTAAAGAGTGATGCCATTCAAACTCAGTTGGCACAAACACCTACATGATTAGACACCCCCAGTGGATGGTGTGTGAGTCAGCTATTATAAGTCAAATTTATGCCATTACCTGGTTTGGTTCAAGTCTTAAAAACTCTTTATGTAGTGACTTTTTGAAATATCTTTGAAGAAAATGAAAGAGACCTTTTATTTTTTAAACGCAGGCTGCTGAAAAAGAGAGTTGTCATGTTTCAACTATATGCAGCCAAACCTACAAATGTGAAAAGTCCACTTTCCCGCCGAAGAAAACCAACTCACTGTAGGTGTAATCACACTCTATTTGATACACTATAAACCATAAAGGCCTCTGTTGGAAATCCCCCCCATTCCTGGTTTTGCTTTCCAAACCCCAACCCTTCTGTACTTCACCCTGCACCCCTTACCGCCTCCTGCTCCAGTCCCCATCACTCCCCATTCACATGCATCCGAGTGCACACATGCATACTGTAGCTGTGAATTCGTGAAACTGGGATGCGACGCTGATTAGCTTCCTGGCAAGAACGCTTCCACCCAACCCTGGAATCAGAGCCGGGTTCCTCCTGGAGGGCCCGACAGTGGGTGGAGAGCTGTAGCCGCCGCTGTTTGTTTGCCCTGTGTCCTAATTTCCGCAAATTCTAACCTGACGGGAAGCGTGGAGGGGAGATGGGACAATGGGCTATTGTAAGACCGCTCTTTATGTCCACGCAAGGCTAAAACAGGAAAACGCACTACGACTGGCACAAGCAAACACACACTCTAACCTGCACGAACACACAGAGTCACAGAGACCCCAGCAAAGACCGCCATCTTCCCTGTCCTGTCGACTGCAGAATTTTAACCACCCCTGATCTTATGTTTTTGAGAAGCCCAAATTTACTTGAGCTATTGATGAGCGAGAGTTGATCTCTCCAAGCCTTACTAGCAAACCATATTTTAATTACCTGGACTGATAGATAAGAATAATTCAAAAAAAGCTTTATTGTATTTTGGATTAACTGTTCCTTTAATAAAAGGCACATCAGTTTGGCAAGACGTAGGTCTAGACCTTTCCTTAGCATGGGTTCCTGACCACCACATCCATGTCTCAGCCTGCGGCCTTGGCCATGTCACCTTTCAGGTCAGCTGGGAGAGCTGAGCTCTCAGGCCGGATGATTTATGGATTCACACAGGCTGTCAAAAGAGTCAAAGGAAGCGAAAGATGTAGAGGAAGGGAGGCTATTTACAGAATGGAGGTATGTGGCGGAGCACTGCTGTTTTCCGTGCTGTATGTGTGTGTGCGTGTGTGGGGGGAGGGGGGGAGGTGGAGGGACTGAGAGTATGGATTCTCTCGTCAAAGCCTGTGAATCTGAAGGTGTGATAACAGAGAAACTGCAATATGGATGGTCAGGACAGGAGTGTGTGTGTGTGTGTTTTGTGAGAAATTTGAATGCCTGACCTTTGTGCTCTTTGCGTATGGATGATTGACCTGAAAGACCTGAGGGCTGGCTTGAGACACACACACACACACACACACACACACACCCCCGACATGCCTCTTTTCTAAAGCGAGAACAAAAACCCTATCAAAGCATGCCATTCATGTTTTCTGAGTGTTTGGACCCATTTGTCAGCAAGTGGATGCTGATGATGTGTCGGCTAGCAGTGACAGTGTGATTTCGCTCACATCATTGTAATTAGTTTTGGCTGGGTGGCATCTGAATAACAGTGTGAGTGCAGCGGTAAGTTTATAAGTGTGTGTGTGTGTGTGTGTGTGTGTGTGTGTGTGTGTGGAGAGTCTGCTGCTTGAAGTTTCTATTTCAGTATGATAAGGACAAACAAATTTAAGAGGAGGATTTTTCTATGAATGAGAATGACAGCTATTTTTTTTGGTCACATTCTGGTTGTTTGTTATTGCTTGTGATAGTGAGGAAAAGTAGCTACGTCACCCGGATATCGTTGGTCTGATTGGTTGCGCCCAGAGTCATTTGAACTATGCCCGTTGATCACACCTCTTGTGCAGTAGAAAATACAGAGCAGACTCCCCAGACTAATGTTCAATCTTAAAAGACTGAGCTTGGTCTGGTGATAGCCAGACTAGAGGCAACCTGCAGAGTTGGGTGTTAATTCACCGGTTTTTATTTTTTTTACTACAATGACTGCTTTAACATTACACATAGTCATTTTATTTATTGTTAATATAAAAAATACTGATGATAGCAGCTTTAAAGTAGAGGGTTTGAGTATGCACGGGTAAAGAAAAATGACTTTAATTTACCAATTTACCATCATAGTAACCTGAAATTTTTTTTACTTTCGTTGGTGATCAACAAAATTTCCCAGGCTGCCATTGACAACACCCAGAGAAAGGATCTCAGAGCTGTATACATGAACCGTAGAGAGAGAGAGTGATGACAATGCCATAGTGAATAATCGTGACAGTGGACAGAGAACAATGTCATGGTGTGCTGCTGCAAATTACAAGGAGGCAACTGAAGCAGCCACTGAGTTTCCTCTCCACCAGCAACGTATTTAAGGATGATGCAATCTGTGGTTGTTTTACATTGTGAGCTATTAAGGAAATGACCAGTGGATACATCTGTTTGTGTGAGAATACAGTATGTATATATTTGAAACAATTTTAAGGTGGATTTGTCCTTCACTTAGTCTTTTTTTTTTATTTTTTAGATTCATGGACCGAGTGAGAGGTACAGTAGATACAAGTGAGACAACTTCTAGTAAAGATCTATGATATATGATATGATATTCATGCAGCACTCGTCCACCCTGACTCTCTTCACTCGGCTCTTTCGCTCTTCTCCTCCAGCCTCTTTCTTTTTCTCCTCATCTTTTTTCCTGCTCTGCTGCTGTGATTGCCTGTCTCCTCGTGGCCCGATGCCCAGCCACCACTGGGTAGCATTCCTCACCCGAGCCAGCGGGAAGAGAGGGATGGAAGGAGGGGGAGAGAAGAGGAGAAGGACAAATGGAAGGAATGAGAGAAAAGAACCACAGCGGGTCTCCTTATATAGAGTGTGATGTTAGAGATCTGTGACCTCGCTGAGGGGGCGATTTGAGCAATTTCTTCTCCAAATTGTTTGTCGCTTTCCAGCTTTTCCACCGAGCCCACTGCTCATAAACCTTCCCTTTTTCTGTTTATAGCCCCGTCCACTCACTTTTAAACACTCTCACTCAGGCCACAAGATACCCGCACAGTTTGACCACACAGGGGTCTACTAAAATACACATAGCATTAAAATACACACGGCCTCGCTTTCTTTCTTTTTTCACAGTGGGAAGTGAAATGCCATATCTTGAAGGTAAGTTATGATGCCTGCGCCGCCGCTGAGGTGCAAAAATAAAAGATTTGCTGAGAAAGCAAAATGGACTCCACCCTGCCCTTAAGCTCTTATTTCTTCTGAGCACTTCAGTTCATGGGTGTGCGTGTGTGAGGCTTGAAGAAACATGTGGCCAATACAGAGGATTTTGTGAGAGTGTGTTTGTGTGTGGCATCTCCGCTGGGAAGTGCTGGCAGATGTAGCAGTCAGACTGTGGGTAGGCTACACAGGGACGGATAAAGTTTGGCTCATGCTGCAACTCAAGCCACACTGGAACACAAGAGCCACGCATACAGTCCTTTCTCTTTTATTCTCTCTCCTTTTTTGTATTATCTCTCTCTCTCTCTCTTTCTCTCTGCAGTTTTCTTTCCCGGTTTAACTATGAACATGTTGAATCTTCATCTATCTCGGTTCCTCTTAGCATCCCTCGGGTCAACACAGTCCAATCAGTTGTTTTAATTCCACAATAGTGATCTTGTTAATTGGATTTGCTTTTGAAAGGTCATTTACAGATTTAAAAAAAACAGCTCAATAAAAAATATATCCACATATGTGTTAAGGATGAATAGGCTTTCAAATTGGTGTGAAGTTGAGTAGTGCTGCGATTGAAAGTGTGTAAAAACTAGATAGCAGGTGAGCAAAGAAGCTAAAGAAAATTAATAAATGTTTCGCTTCTGCCACTCCAAGATGCAGTTGTACGAATACAAACTTAACTGAATCTACTGACAAAACAATTCAAGACACTAAAGCCCTAACACTTCCATTGTATGCAGGAAATATTGTAACAACGCCCAATTGTACATACTTGAATGCAGGGGCATAGCACAACATTCTGGGCCCTGTAGAAAGGCATTTTCTATGGGCCCCTCCCTGCATCCACAACTATTCATTCTCTTTTTGGGCCCTCCTCACATGAGGGCCCTAGGTACTAAGTCCCCCCCCACACACACACACACCACCACCACCACCACCAGTCCGACACCCCTGCTTGAATGATTAGTTTGACATTTTAGGGAAGAAATACTCTTATTAGCTTTCTTACTGAGGAGAGTGATACCACTTTCGCTAAATATGAAGCTATTGCCATGCAGCTGGTTAGCTTAGCTTAGCACAAAGACTGGAAACTAACTGCTGCTGACAAAGGACTTGTCTCCATACTTGTTTTATTAGATCTTAGTGCTGCTTTTGACACTATTGACCATACCATCCTGTTACAGAGACTGGAACACTTAGTTGGCATTAAGGGAATCGCACTAAGCTGGTTTAAGTCCTATTTCTCTGAGCGATCCCAATTTGTTAACATTAACGATAAACCCTCCAAGTACGCTAAAGTTAGCCATGGCGTTCCTCAAGGCTCAGTGCTTGGACCAATTCTATTTTCCTTATATATGCTTCCTCTAGGTAATATTATTAGGAAACACTCAATTAACTTTCACTGTTATGCAGACGACACCCAATTATATCTGTCAATTAAGCCAGACGAAAGTGGACAGTTAGCTAAACTTCAAGCGTGTATTAAAGATATAAAATCCTGGATGACCCACAATTTCCTGATGTTAAACTCAAACAAAACTGAAGTTATTGTGATGGGACCAAAGCACCTCCGAACTTCATTATCTAAAGATATAGCTACTCTGGATGGTATTGCCCTGGCCTCCAGCACTACTGTCAGAAATTTAGGAGTTATTTTTGATCAGGATATATCCTTCAATGTCCACTTAAAACAAACCTCAAGAACAGTCTTTTTCCATCTTTGTAACATTGCCAAAATTAGGAATATCCTGTCTCAAAATGATGCTGAAAAACTAGTCCATGCATTCGTTACTTCTAGACTAGACTACTGCAATTCCTTACTACCAGGTTGCTCAAATAAGTCTCTTAAGACTCTCCAGCTGATCCAGAATGCTGCAGCGCGTGTTCTGACGAGAACTAAGAGAAGAGATCATATTTCTCCTGTATTAGCTTCTCTGCATTGGCTTCCTGTGAAATCTAGGATTGAATTTAAAATCCTCCTCTTGACCTACAAAGCTCTAAATGGTCAAGCACCATCATACCTAGAAGAGCTCTTAGTACCTTATTTTCCTAGTAGAGCACTACGCTCCCAGAATGCAGAGCTACTTGTGGTTCCTAGAGTCTCTAAAAGTAGACTGGGGGCCAGAGCCTTCAGCTATCAGGCTCCGCTCCTGTGGAACCAGCTCCCAATTTGGGTTCGAGGGGCAGACACCGTCACCACATTTAAGAGTAAACTGAAAACCCTCCTCTTTGATAAAGCTTATAGTTAAGGAGTGAGGAGTTGCAGCGTCCGCCTAACCGGCCCATCTGCTCCTCTTCGTAGTCATCAGTTTTATTTATCATATAATCAATAGTATAGCGAGAGTAGATGGAGGCAGGCCAGTTCAGCCCGATCTGGTTGGGGAGAGTTCTAGCCCGACACCTGCCCAGGCACCTCTCTTTAACCCGCCTCTCTTAGTTATGCTATTATAATTCTAGACTGCCGGGGAAGTTCCTTCCTTCCTATGACACACTGAGCTGCGCTCTCATCTCTGTTTTCACTTGTTTCCTTTTGTATGCATCCTGTCCCAGAAATGCTTGTTACTAACCTAGCTCTGGGGAGTTTACTCCCAGGAGTCCTTATGTTTCTTCTTCGCAGAGCTATGCTCTGCGATTCTCTGCAAATTCCCGGCCGCGTCCTACTGTGTCCTGCTGCGTCCGCCGCATCCACCCATGCTCTGCAGCGCCACGTTACATCCCGCAACGCCCTGCTGTGATGTTCATATGCACAGAGTAGTCAGGATCCGATATAGGAGACTGCACTACTCAGTATGACACGATGTGCCCTGCTATGACATGAACTTCCACAATGACCTTCAAAGTCACTGTTCCATTATCTTTAATG
Source organism: Perca fluviatilis (assembly GCF_010015445.1). Lineage (NCBI taxonomy): Eukaryota > Metazoa > Chordata > Actinopteri > Perciformes > Percidae > Perca > Perca fluviatilis. The sequence goes on along the minus strand of NC_053132.1, from coordinate 21,086,184 downwards.
TGACTATTATTTGCCACTATCCCAACCGTCCCCGTTAGACACCGCCTACCAAGAGTCCTTTTCTTCCTAAAAGGGAGTTTTTCCTTGCCACTGTCGCTATAGCCACTGCTAATGCTTGCTCTTGAGGGAACTACTGTAATTGTTGGGGTTTTGGAATTATAGAGTGTGGTCTAGACCTACTCTATCTGTAAAGTGTCTCGAGATAACTCTTGTTATGATTTGATACTATAAATAAAATTGAATTGAATTGGAAACAGGGGGAAAACAGCTAGCCTATGATGAAATATTGGCTGGGGCGTTTGTTATATTCCTCTAAAAAAACATTTATATAATACTAATAATAATAAACAGCAGCGTAAAGGTTACTGAGGTTTGGCCTATGACCTGAAGATTAAAAAAATAATCCCTGTATGGATTGTGAGACAGTGAACACATCAGCCTCCCTCTGCTTGGTTGCACCCGTGACCAAAAAAAACCCTGCAACTGTCCCAGTTGAGCTGTTCAGTGGAAGAGTGTGGTTTTACTGAGCAGTTCCAATGCATGCATGGATAACATAGGGAATTGAGGAACTGAAAACAAACAGCAAGGCTTCAGCTTGTGAATGCATTGTTAAAAAAATGAACCAAGTGCTTGTAATAAATTGCAGGACAGGTCCATTTGAACGCATAACCACATTATAATCTTAACTGTATGAGATTTCTGTCCCGGCCGCTTCTCTTTGGCAGCCCGTTTAGAGGCTCGTGTCCCACAGCAGCTATCAGTCTGATGGAAACCGAGTCCAGTGGGAGATCATCAGTTGGCTATTCACAAGCCTTATGAAACACTGCAATCTAACCAAAGATATCTGGAAGTATTTACAAAGTTGTATAATTAGATCAGTGGCTTTAGGCTGCAGTGGAAAAATATTCACAGCATCATGTAATGACAGAGAAAGAGGAGAAGAAACGGCTGGACGAGCGCTCGCAAAACATGGGCACGCGCGCGCACACACACACAAAACACCAGAATCAGCTAATACGACACATCTTAAGATAATTAGAGATTGGCACAGCATTTTAATATTCCCATTGGTGGATTTCTCCTTCAGCAAATTATTCATTTAGAGTTCAGGAATGTGTGTCCACTGTTTAGTCTTCGGCTTCCCTGGGTTGTAACCCCTGACCCGCCCACATTGCCAGAACACCTCTGAAAACCATCAGACATCTGCTTATCTAAACTATAGAGCATACAAGTACCAGGACCAGCCTCTTCATTATTCAAACTCCACAAACAGGAGACTACTTCTTTTTTTTTTTTCGTCAGCACAGACTCAAACAGGCTGGACAGGCATTTCCTGTGGGTGGGACCTGAGAGCAGAGACATTCTTGGGCCAGGCACCTCCACTTCCTGTCTCTGTCAACTCCACACTGAAAAACACATACTGTCTGGACCTGCTCTTACTTGACGCTCTTATCCCCAGTGTATGAAGCAGGAGATTAAGCTTTAATTCCAAAATTACTTATGTTGCATGTAAACAAGAGTTAACAGCGCAAGGTCTCAAAGTCTCAGTGCCCAGATAATGGAGGGAACAAAACAATCCTGTGACCCTTATGCTATGATCTGAGACAAAGAAGTTCTAGGACAAGAGGTCAGATACAGATATTGTACATACAAATAAAAAAAAAAAAAAAAAAAAAAAAAAAAAAAAAATTTTAAAAAAAAAAAAAAAAAAAAAAAAAATTATAAGAATAATTTGAGTTTTGAACTCAGAAATCCCTCCTTTCCTGTTACTGCGTTACCTTAGGAGTCTTTACCACCTGTATACAACCGGTCTTGTGTTTAAAATGAATACATGCAGCTGTGGGGAAAGTTTAATATGACTCCAGAAAACATGATCAAACTTGCATCTGGTTGTGTTTGCACTGTTTTGAGTATTAGGAGTCACACTAAAGTCAACACATATTAGTAGCTCATATTCCTAAACCCCACGTTTCTCTCTGTATTTGCGCTCTCGTGTCTTTGTCTCAGCTGCATTCACAGATAGAAAGCTGTAGGTTTCAAAGCCTCAAATGTCAGATGTTTATATACGTGTGTGTGTGGGTGCACACATGTATGTCTATGTGCACCGTGGGGTGTTGGACTAGGTGTGACAATCAATTGGTGTCCTCCCAGGGGTCAACAGCTGCACCAAAGTGTTGGTATTCAACAGTTGGAGTATTTTAGAGAAGGAATGTGGGGGTTATTATGGGTGAGAGTAGTGGGGGGTGTGTGTTATAGGGAGTCCTTATAAATCCATATACATCAGTTAAATATGCACACACACACACACACACACACACAAAAACAACACACACACACACACACACACACACACACACACACACACACACACACACACGCACACAAATAAAATGAGGGTTACCTGTATTCCTCAAATAATGGCATTATAAAGATAAAAATACAGTTGCCAATAACTACATTAGGTCCTATAAATTGAAACTGCACCATAAGAATGTGACTGCCAAATGCAAATGTGCATGTAAATTGGATTTTTATACATTTTTATGTCTGTGCCTGTGTTATTTGGCATCACATCAAGGACTCAGAAATGAGGTTAGTGCTGTGTGTTAATGCTGCCATCTAGAGTCTCAATGTAAACAAGACAACTTCTGTTCGGAACTGTCCACCCGCTGATTAACAACCAAACTAATTCGGAGTGTGATGAAAGAGAACGGGCTTCGCCACCCATCCACTTTGGTCCTTGACAAACTATTTGGATTTCTCTTAAGACGTGTGAGCTGTGGTTTGGCAGGGTCCAGTTTAGCGGTGCCAACTCATCAGTGAGGGTGCTTACTAGTTTTTCTCACAGAGGGAATAGAGAAGTTCAATCTGCTCAGCATACTCGAACCCTGGCCTGTGGGGAAAGGAAAGAACCGCAATGTTAAAACTGCACCTGCCTCATAATGACATCCATACATTTTTTATTTACTTTAAAAAAAGATAGTTCCGTCAGAACAGACCATGCACTCTTCTCCATTATATTCCCATTTTGTAATTTAATTAAGTTGTCCAATGTAAAGACCATATCCATCCATTGTTCACAAACAAACCCCTCGTCTGCGCAGTGATCTCACCGTCCAGGTGTCTCCAGTATCAGAGGGATGTTGTCCAGCCTGGGCTCATTGACAATGTCTCGGAAAGCAGAGATTCCGATGTGACCTTTGCCAATGTCTTCATGGCGATCGAGGTGACAGCCTAGTTTACCTGCAAAAAAAAGAAAAAAAAGAAAAAAAGAAACTAAAAAAGTCAGAAAGGACAGTGAGAGTTAACAAAGCAGAGTTGAATTCACAACAGTCACAAAAGTTCGTCCAACTCAATGAACTTATCTATCTATCTATCTATCTATCTATCTATCTATCTATCTATCTATCTATCTATCTATCTATCTATCTATCTATCTAACTATCTATCTATCTGATTGTTATGACTGCGGTCATATTTTTTCTTTAGCCTGCTGTGTGTGCTCTGTGTTTTTTCTCGTTTTCAATTTCCCATGCAAATAGGTGTGTGACATAACCGGGAGAGAATTGGTGGAAAGCTTTCATGCCCAAACCCGTGACTGGCTGCAGCTGGGGAACCACCTGATCTATAAGGAGCCAAGATGGCAGCCGTCTGTTTGCAGCAGGAATTTCCTCATCCTCCATCTCCCAACTGGCCACACTTTTGCTTCATTCAACCTTGTTTTAGATTAGGTACTGTTTCTTTTGAGTAGTAAGGGTGGACTGCCAGGTGTGTTAATCCTGTTTTATTAGTTAGGGAGGTAAGTCTTTTGTCATTCTTTTTGCCATTTTGTTTGTTAAAGTTAATTTCTTATCTCCTAGATGGAATTGTTCGTTGGTCATTTTGGTGGCCTTGTATAATTTACCTATATCTATATTTTCTATTTAATGTAAAATAAATGTTTTCTGATATTCAAACAAATAATTGTTTGTGGCTACTTGGGAGATGGGGAAGATGGGGCCTTTTCATGTTGTGTCCTAGGCACCCCTAGACTGGGGTGTAACTGATATTTGTGTGAGAAAGTCCTGGCTGTACCTTTGGAGTCATTGAGATGGATGGCTTTAAGATAGTGGAGCCCCACTTCCTGATCAAACTCATCAAGCATGGCCTTCACTCCTCCCTCCGCAGCCACGTCATATCCTACCAAGACATGAAACAACACTTCAGCACAAGAACAAACACTCGCAGCCCTAATGGCAGTATTAATATTTTAAGGCTTAGATATAAAAAGCAGATTATAGGTTTATACCATGAAGTTGAAGCAAACTACGAACTATTTTCGATTTTTGATTGCCCTTGATTTTGTGGGCCAAAAAGATTAACGTCAGGTATCACTCACCTGCTGCGTAGGCGTGGCAGGTGTCCAGACACACTCCTACTCTGGTCTGGTCTCTCACTTTGTCTATGATGCCCTTTAGCTCAGAGAACTTCCCACCCACCGTACTGCCCTGACCGCTCATGTTCTCCAACACTGACCACATGGGGGCAAAGAAAAGAAGGCACTATCAGTCCGACACACCAATTCAACTCCAATACTCCTCATTCCCCCCCGCACACAACACCTGACGCACGTCCAAAATTGGGTTTGGCTGACGTTCATTCCTAAAACATAGCCTGGGGCCAGTTGTGCTACTGCTTCACTGTTTCTGCAGGCATTCCACTGCAGTGTATTCTTGTCACACCAGCGGCATTTAGGGTATGCGAGTCAAAAGGACTGTGGTCATTGTCCTGAATCACAAGTAATGCAACACCGGTGTCAAGCCTGCAGTCACTTATGCAAATTGTAAGTTACGTTTTAACAAAGAAGTCAGTCTGAGGTCAAATGGTTCTGTTGGACATGGTGACGTGCCTAATTTGTTTGGATAAGTGACTTGTGGTAGTAAAATATGAATCCTCCCAAATGGGGTCAAGAACATTATAAAGTCCAATTTTCTTAATCACATGCAAAGGGATTAACCCACCAATTGTGATTTCAATCAAATTTTATTTAAATTTGTGTTCACTGGATTTGACTGCTGAATTATCATGCTGTGCTGAGATTCAAATACTCAAAGCATAGTCTTGCAGTAAATTTGTATTTCAGTGAAGCTCATAATGTTCTGTGCTCGACAAGGCCATCAACAGGTACGGATAAAAATCACTGTTAGGGCTGTAGTTTGTTAGCCTGGTCCTAAAAACTTCCTTTACCGTCAGTGTTGGTGAGGTTCTCTACTGTTGATCTTTGCTAAAGCAGTTTTCATGTGTTTAGCATATATCATTGTGGTTTTCTGACTTATTTCCCTTGCCACATGACACCAATTTGCAGTTTTTACAGTTGATGCACTAGCACCAGCGACTATCTGGCCTCATAACCTCGAAGTTCCTGTCTTTCTTGGAAACTAATTTTTTATAAAAAGTGATTATAAGACCTTTGTTAAAGCTGACCCACACTGCTAATTCAACTGAATAGCCTTGTTGGGAGTTATCTGCCTTTGTAATAATGGTTTACAGTAGTCCCTCCATGAATTGCAGAGGCATCAGTCTCAAACACAGCAAAATTATGTAAGAAAAAGCATGGACCAGTGGTCGCAGATTGACCCTCATCACAAAACCAAGTACATTTAACCAGATGTTTTGAATGCTACAAATATGAACCACACTTAATCTAGATATTATGAGCTTCATCAGAAAGGCATTTGTTGTGGGGCTACTGTATAGCACTGGGAGTTTTTGTTATTTCCATTATGTTATGTCCAGCCCCTGTACCTGTAACCACAGCAGGTGTTTGCTGGTGAGCATGATTAATAGCTCCTGCTATCTTCGCCACACACTGCTCAGTGGTGATGGAGCCCAGGGAGGAACCAGGGTGGAAGTTGTAGAGGTTGAGGCCCAGGAGGCTGCAGCGGCTGAGCTCATCCACCAGCATAGCCTGGCTCTTCTCAAACACATCTGGGTGCAACATGGTGCACAAAACAGAAGAGGTTGTCGAAGAGAGAGGAGACACTGTTGAAAATATTAAATAACTAAACAAAACCAGGCCAGGTAACTGATGATTGTGAGGGAGCAAGGGATAGTTGGAGACATGACATCTATTGGTTTCTGACAAACCCTCTTTAGGAGATCCACAGTTCATCAGGTAGGACCCATGAGGCAGGATGTGAGCTGGGTTATACTCCTGTAGGGAACATTGCTCCCGAAACTTGGCTGCAGCTGTCTGGTCCAGGGCAGGCCTCTTCCATGACCGTTGGGAGCCCAGAAACAGAGCGAAACTGCTGCCACCCATTTCTGTGCAGGACCCCACTGCTTTCCATATCCCACCTGGGGACATATAAAAGAGACAGCACAATAAATATTGAGTGTGGGTTTTAATTACTCAAGGAGAGTTTAATAAGATCGCATTACCTTGAATGCCAACATGAGCTCCAATGTATTTGTTATTCCCGCGGTTCTTCCTCCTCCGGTCTCCTCTCTCCTCAGCCTCCTCCTCATTACCATCTCTGTGCTTTTCTCCTCCCAAAGCCTCCTCGGATGTCCTTTTCCTTGCTCCTCTCTTTTTCGGACCCATGCTATGCAACAGATATGAGCGGCGCTTTTGAATATGCTAATTTCTGCAAATGGCTGTTAAGACTTTAGTGACAAACTTAAAGTTTGCATTTGGGAGGGATGTTAACCTACGAAGCATGAACGGTGGTGATAAGCTTGACTGTCAAAAGTTTATGAAGGTCAAAATGCGTCTTTTATGCATCCCTCCCTATAGGAGCCAGCCAGTCAGAGGGCTTCCACGCAGCTGCCACAAGCTGGCCATTGGAGACGCTTCATGCTGAGCAGCAAAATGGCCGCCCGTCAACCGACTGACTACACAGCGCTTTGAAATTTAAATTCTTCTGCACATTAGGGTTTACACTATTACAGTGTTAGTACTTAATTACATCCAGTAGCTTATTGCGTGTGTATTCTCATCATCTGCCACTTACTTGACTGTTCGCTCAGGCGTCGCTGTTCTTGTAGCCTCGACGAATGCCTCAAAAAGCTAAAAAAGAAAATCGCACTAAAGCACTTTCGCTAAGCTAGCTAGCACGCTAGCTTTTCTTCATATGTGATTCCAGAGGTGAGTAACGTTCGCTGGAGATGTGATAACTATTTCTCAGCCTTGTAACATTTCATAATTTGTATGCATGCAAAATGGCTGCAACATATTTGTTAATGAAATGCCATTCCACTGCGCTTGCTAGCTAACGCCGTTAGCCTGGCTACTTGTAGCTTCTGTCAGTAGCTACGTTAGCTAGCTAATATTCGATAGCATTAGCTAGCAGTGTTGTAGCTGTATCTGTGGTTGTGCATTAGCAGTGGCAAATATGTGGCTCAATGCTCGGTGTGTACACAGAACAGAGTAGTTAACGTTACCTAGCTTACGTTGTTTGAAAGCTGGTCGATCTCGCTAACAGTAACGTAGCTAGTAACATAATCTGCGTGCTGTTTATATTATAAAGCAGCATATGAGCCAAACCACTCCTTAATGTTAGCCATCGACGACATATTTTACCAGCAGCTGCTGTTAAACTTGTCGCCTGTATAGACATATAATTAACGTGAATGTTACAGGGGTGAAGGTGGTTGGATATATACGCTAACCCGTTTATGCACGGTCCAATTTAAGCGACTTTAATCACCTGTGTGTCTTCCATTTTTAGCATAAGAAAGCTCAGATCTTCTAACTTAGTTAGCTAATGTTGTAGCGTTAACTAGCTAAATGCGGATGAGCTTGTGATAACGTCGACAGGACAACACATTTATGGTAACATTAGCTGGTGTAGTTTACATTCGTGATTTGAAGAGCGGAGTGCAGACCTGACAGCTTGTAATAACATAATAAGCAGGTCTGGCTTTCTGATGCACCAGGCCTGAGATCAGAAATGCTTCAGGAAGGATGTCGGGTTCGTTGTCTGTGAATCAAGGAATCCTGCCTGCTGGAACTGTTATGGCACTGAGCAAAAACGAAACCAACTAAAAACAGACACCGTCAGGGCCTAGCAATTCAGTAAGTTTATGCATTTAAACCGTCTGTTCTCTAAGTTTTTCAACATTGTGATATGCGTTTGGATACCCTGTGGGATTTCGGTTATTGCCATATTCTAATATACTGGTGTATTAAATGTGTGCTTCCTTGCAACAGTAGAGTAACAACATTTTCTAAGCCTATTATATTGTTAAAGCTAAGTAAAATTATCAGTGGATCATGCCTTTACCGTTTTGACCATTATATATACAGTATTAATGGTTTTCTTTAGAAAACAATCAAATAATAATTTTCTATAAAGTTGAGCTGGGCAATAGATCTATTATATTGTGATGTGACACTAGATATCGTCTTAGATTTTGAATATCGTAATATCATGATATGGCACAAGTGTTGTCTGTTCCTGGTTTTAAACTCTACAGTAAAGTAAAGTTATTATTTGCCTTTACCCACTTAGTTATTATATCCACATTACTGATGATTATTTATCAAAACTCTCATTGTGTATATACTTTGTGAAAGCGGCAATAGTTAACACTCTAATTTTGTCACAATATTGATATCGAGATATTTGGTAAAATATATTGTGATATTAACTTTCTCCATATTGCCCAGCCCTACTATAAAGCATCAACATCTAACTCTAAAATAGCACTACAGTTTATCAATATTTATCCACATTGAGGTATCTAATCATAAATATTTTGTTAGTTGGATTTGTCCATGTCAGCCTGCTCTATGTTCTTATGTTGGGCATCCTAATGACAATGCATTATTTTGTGTTGTAGTATTGCACACGTTTCTTGTCTAACAGCTGTTAAAGCAACACTCCATTTTATAAAACTTCAGTTGGTCATTTGTAATGGTTTCCATAGCCTCATACAGACTCAGTCAGTCTGCTGACACTATTAGTTAGCTAACTAAATCAAGCTCTTTGTAAACCGTCTAAATTGGTTGAAACTAGGACTGGGCAATATATCGATTTTGTGAAATGAGACTAGATAATGTCTTAGATTTTGGATATCATAATATGGCATAAGTGTTGTCTTCCTGGTTTTAAAGGCTGCATTACAGTTACATGATCAGCTTACAGTATGCATATCATAGGGATAATTGCTTGTTTGTTGTCCATATGTCCAGCAGTATATTTAGCTCTAGCACCTGATAGCTGCTTTATCCAATCAAGTATGCAGTCCATTGTAGCTTACACACATGGATGGAGGCTCACATGGCCATGAGCCACACTGCCACTGTTATGTTGTCTTTTTCCCTTGATTCTTGCTGCAGTCATCATTAACTATTGGTCAGTGTTTTTTGAGCAGTGATTTGAAAAAAAAAGAGCCACTGGCTATACAAAGGAAGCACTCGGTGACTTGAAAATGGTGACTGTGACTACATTTTTGGATACCCTTCTTTTTCCTCTAGAAGAAAGGAGTATCAGGACAGGAGCAGTAGTTCATGGAAGACAAGAAAAGGAAAAAAGACGACAAAAGGAAAAGGGAAGCCTCTCAGAAGGTGAGCATATTTAAAGTTACTTGCAAGCTCCTCCATATGGGTTGGACACCATTGAACAACATTTGTGGTCAACAGCAGTTTGAGCTTTAAAAACAGCCTTAAATGTTCTTATTGGCGTGCTATTTCTGCTTATTTGGGGTTGTGTAATTTTTGGAATGAGTTAGGAATATACTGTATTCATATCTGAATACAGCATTTTACATTTACATCAAAATATGGTGATTCCATTACACTCATGAAATAACTTATTTTGGATGTTAATTTTAGTTTAAGCACAAACCATGTGCGTAGGTAAACCTTGATGTGTGGATGAGAACTTTTAAAACAACTTAACATTAAAAAATACTTGATCTAGGGTCTCGACTAACTCGCTCCTACTGGAGGCACACACAACAACATTTATAATTGTTTGGTGGAACCGAATAGATTAATTGATGTTGAACTACTGTTGTATGTGCTTTTTGTAATAAATGTTGTCCTTAAAGTGTGCCACTGTCTTATACAGGTTGTATAGATCTCATTCACATCCTTATCCAATCATATATTGGTTTATGACAATATTTTTTAAACAATAGTTTGCGATGAACACAATTCTGAAAGATTTCATTGACCCAGGAGGAATTTTAGGTTGCACTGTTCTGAAAATATGAAATGGAACTAATTGGAAGAAGACTAAATCATGATCGTCAACATTGTTTTGATTTTGTCAGTGTTACGAGAATACTGTTTCAGACATGGGGTGAGGGGGGAATGTTTTCTTTATCTAACCACAATCACAGTTTTATAGTTATGAATCTCTTCTTGATGTTGTCTCCTGAATAAAATGTATTTTATGTTGTCCTCACTTTGATGCTTTTTAAAGAATGATTTTTAGTAACTAATGTGTTTCTTCTCATCATTTTAGGTCACAGAACAAAAAAACAAAGGTAAGCAGCATAGTGATGTACTTTATGTGTGTATGTTTGGATATAGATGTCAGGTGTTTCCTATGTTCACCAAAAGTTCCTGTATCTGTCTTCTGACATTTGATCTTTTATTTTTAAGTTGTATTCTTATTCTTAATTGTCTTTTGCAATATTTGCTTGTTTTAGTTTAAAAAAATAAATGCAAAACCTCTGTATCAGGGAATTCTTTTTTAGCATCTTCCCTTTCCTTATCTGGTTCATACCAAAATATGGTTAGTGCTTACATTTACAGGAAGTGAATTGTGCACTGTTCTTATTATTTAACCAAGATGTACTTGTTTTAAATTATGCTTAATTTCATCCCCTCTGTTTCTCTCCCTGCCTTGGTCATCCATCAGTGCCAGACTTGACCAAGCCGGCATCTGCCCAGTCTCCTGTCACTCAGAGCAGCTCTGCCTCCCCCAGCCCTGGACCCACCCCCTCTGCCTCCCCATCCCCAGCCACCTTGGGCCCTGGCAGTGCTGCCACCCCGTCACAGGGCGGCAACAATGCCAAGCGCCTGGCGGTGGCCAACGGACAGCCCACCTCCACCACCATTTCTTCCTCCACCGCTGGCGCCCTCAGTGCTGCCGGAAACGGCAGTACAAGTAGCGGAGGCGGTGCCCAGGCGCCTCAGCAGCAACCGCGCTACATGCCGAGAGAAGTGCCGCCGCGATTCCGCTGCCAGCAGGACCATAAAGTGCTACTGAAGAGGGGTCAGCCGCCATTGTCCTCCATGCTGCTGGGAGGGGGAGGAGGAGGAGGAGGAGGAGGAGGAGGAGGGGATGGCCCCAATGCAAACATGGCTGTTGTCTCAGGTAAGTGTTAGAAATGCTGTATGCCACATAAAGAGCTGATCCATTATATGTAAAAATTATTTAGATAATTTCTTTCTTCCTTTTGACCCCTAAAGTTTCTCTCTGTGGGATTTGCTTTTTCAGATTCTGGTGCAGCTGCCTCCTCATTGGCCCTCACCTCATCATCAGTTGCTGCTTCTACTACTACTTCTAATTATGCAAATTCCATGTGGGGGGTGAGCTCAGGCAGCCAGGCCTCCTCTCAGGGCAGGGAGAAGGTGATCGTTGATGGCAACGACCTGGAGGAATGGCCTAGCATCGCTGGCAGTGATGGAGGAGGAGCTTCTTTCACCGGGGCTGGAGGGGGCAGCAGCAACAACGGAATGCCTGTGAACAGCATTAGTGCCTCTGGCAACCAATCCTCACCCACTTCCTCGTTCTCTTTGCCCAATGAATGTATGCAGTCGTCCAACGGTGTGGCGTGGGGGATGGCTGCCTCCCAGGGTCATCTTGGAGGAGGGAATGCGGTAGCTGCAGCTGGGCCTCTGCTACAACAGCCCTCCTCACTTTCCAAAGCCTCCGCTGTGCCAGGGAGCCATGACGCCAGTGGCCCCGTCGAAGGCAGCAGTGGGATTCCAGGTGCCAACTTCAATCCAAATGCCAACCCTTCGGCCTGGCCTGCCCTGGTGCAGCAGGATGGGCCCGCTGCTGCAGGGGAGGGAGGTCCATCTTCCTTCCATCACCAGGGCCCTGTAGGGTCTTTGTCTGCCAACAACTCCGCTTCCCTGGGCCTGGGACTGGGAGGCGCGGCAGTCGGGGTGCTGGGGGGTCACCCACCTTTATCTGTGAATCAATCAAGCACCCATCAGCGGCAACTTCACCAAATGCAATCACGAGACAGAGAGATGGGAGGGGGGAAGTGGGACAGCGAATCAGCGGGACCAAAAATCGCAGGGGGGGAAGGAATTGGGGGAGGAATGGACCGTGGTGTTGGAGGAGGCGAGATGAGTGTGGGAGACCACAGCCTCACCTCCTCATGGAGAGGCCAGTCTTCTTACCCTGCAGCTAACTCCAAAACGGGTGCCTCAAGAACTGATGGATGGGAGGGTGGAGCAGGTGGCACAGGGGGATTCGGAGCTGCTGAAGGAGATAATGGGACATCTGGTTGGGGGTATCAGAGTTCCACTACTGGGGTTAATGCTTGGGGCAGTGCTGGAACTGGGGCAAACAGTAGTCAAACCTCCGGGGTATCTCAGGGAGGGTGGGGGTCATCAGGAGTAGGAGGGGAGAGAGGGGTTTCTGGTGTTGATTGGGGTGGGAGCTCCACCAGTACTGGTGGAGCTAATCCAGGAGGTGATGGAATTGGTGGAGCCTGCAGCAGTAACAGCAGCAGTAGTGGGGGCAGCACAGCTGGCAACCCCCCTGCCACCTCATCCTCTTCCTCAACAGCCACCACTACAACCAGAGCTTGGGACAATCAGAAGGGGGAGAGTGAAACAGGGGAATGGGGTGGGGGAGTAGACAGACAGGGAGCACAGGGAGGATCCTCATCCAGTGGTGGAAATTCCAGAAACGGGAGCAGGTCTAACAGTAGTCACAGTCGTCCTCCTCCCCGCTCTGCACCTAACGCTGAAGCTGCCTTACAGAACCTGCTTAGCCGGTCTGATTTGGACCCTCGGGTCCTGTCCAACACAGGCTGGGGCCAAACTCAGATCCGACAAAACACGTCCTGGGAGTTTGAAGAACATGGAGGACAGATTAAAGGTGGATCGTCATCAACTACATCGAAACACGCATCTTCTCTTGGTGGTTCTTCTCAGTATTCTGGAGGACCCAGAACTCTAATGACTGATTCTATGGGTCCAGGGGTCAATCCTTCCCTGGTTCCATCTGCTGGGTCCCCCGGAGAGGGCTGGGAAAGCAGCAGCAACAGTAGCAGTAGTGGGGCCTCTCTGTCTGGGAGAGCCCCACCACCGTCAGGCCCCAACATGAGGAATCTTGGCGTCTCACAATCTGGGCCAGTGAACACAACGGGACCTGGTATAGGGTCAGGGGCAATGCCAGGACATAGCCAGCAGGGGAAGGCTACAGGCTGGGGTGGAGGAGGGATGGGGTCTGGGGATGGCCAGCAGGCCAAGGGCTGGGGGAATGAGGAATGGAGAGACAGTAGTAGAGGAGGAAATGGAGGAGGATGGGGTGATCTTGGGCAACAGGGAGACCCAGTGAGTGGAGGCTGGGGAGGAAATAAGGAGGAGAAAGGGACAGGGGGGTGGAAAGAAATGGGAGGGAATGGAGGAGGGAGTGGGTGGGGATCAGGACAGAAGGCTGGGGCAGGTAGGGATTGGGGAGAGCAACAGTCTAAATCAAATAGCGGAGGAGGGGGATGGGAGAATGAGAGGAAGAATGGAGGAGGAAACTCAGGTGGGGATTCAGGTGTGGGTAGTTGGGGTAGCTGGGATGATGGTGCTCCTCGGAGAACCTGGGGAGCAGGGGGCACAGGGGGAGGAGGGAGTGGAGGAGGGGGGGTGGGTGTTGCTGGGGGCATGGGGTCCAAACCCCATCAAAGTTGGAGTGGAGGAAACAAAATGCACCAGATGCCAAACAGCCAGCCGGGCTCCATCACAGGCCCACCGGCACAACTGCAACAATCGCAGCCCCGCAATCAGCATCCACAGCGACAGCAAGCGTTGGACCAAGGGGCTACGCAAGGAGGCGGGGGGAGGAAACCAATCTCTCAAGCCCAGAATCAGAACCAAAGCTCAGGCTGGACCTCGGGGCCCATCCCCGGTGGCTCTACAGGGGGTGGAAGCACTTCTGAACCCAGCGGCTGGGAGGAACCCTCACCGCAGTCTATAAGCAGGAAGAACGAGATAGATGATGGAACATCAGCATGGGGAGACCCAACCCATTACAACTACAAGCCGGTCAACCTGTGGGATAAGAACAGCGCCCCTGCTGGGCAGCAGCCGCATGACCAGCCTCAGCCTCAGGCTCAACAACAGCAACCACAGGCACCTCCGATACAGCAGCAGCCTAGCAGGCAGGCCGCAGGGCTAGGAGGTAACAGAGACTTCAACACTGGCCATGGACCTGGAAAAACTTCAGCTATAGGTAAGACACCACAAACTGTGAACTTGACCATAGTACAGTGATTTTGAAATTGTCATAAAGGGAAAAATTATTTCATGTGTTGCTTAAAGGGGACCTATTCTATGTATATATTTTAAGGTTAATACTACGGCTGCACGATTAATCTAATCGCAATCGCGATGTCACTCTGTACGATTACATAACCGCAACATTTTTGCGGTTTGAGTAAACAAATATTAGTATTAATTTAATAAATTAAAAAAAAAATGAAGTTATTTAAAAAAGTATTGCACTTTTTTGTTTATGTATTTCTTCTCATGCTTGTTTGACTTTGTTTTCAAGTAAAAAAAATACACATTTCAAAATTTTACTAGCTTATTTTCTGCATTTTCCTTGATAATTAAGTAAACTTATGAAACCATTATATCCTAATCGCAGCATTGTCAATCGCAATATGACTTTTTCTCCAAATCGTGCAGCCCTAGTTAACACGTGTATTTTGTGTTTCTACTAGAACGCATGTTCTCATACTGCCCATGGCCGATGCACCTGTATTTACCCTCCATATGAGACGCTCTGTTGGAGTGCCTGTCTCTTTAAGCCCCCCTCCTGAAAAAGCCCAGTCTGCTCTGATTTCCATATCAGCGCTCCTGTTGTTGCTGTCTCCGTATAGTCGGTGGCTTCAACGGAGTATACAGCAGGACTTTGTACCATGCAAACACCAATAAAGGCTTTTGAACCCAATACTACCCAACCGGATGCGTTTCAACAGTAATGTGACCTGAAATTGGGGAGAAATTAACATCGGTAGCTGAGATTACAGCTTCTCTGGCGTTTGCTGTAGCTACGGTACTTGTGGCAATAAACACTGCAGTAATGTTACCCCCCCCAAAAGCAGATGACCAATCATAGCAAACCAGTAGAAAAAAAACCGTTGAAAGTGGAGCATTCAGAACACTGGGAAATCTGAGGTTTTAGCTCAGGGATTTGATTTCCTTGTATGACGTTAACCTCATTATTTGAATCTTTGGCCACGTTTAACATTCAAATTTGACATTGTAACATTATAGATATGAGAGAAAATATGGAAAAGCTAATAGGTTCCATTTAATAAAGTTCATTGAGAAAAGATGTCCTAAATAGCAAACCTATTTTATTGACTTTTCTTTTTTTACACGCTTTCAGAAGAACTTTCAACTTGTATTATAAGCTACAATTTTGTTAAAACATTTTGTTTACATAAGCATTTACAGAGGATGTAAGGTTTAGAACTGCAGTTCATCATATGGTAGTATATATCGTATTTATAGGTTTTAGCCAGCGGCAAAGGAATATCACGAGCGCCGAAACGTCTGATTTTCAGCAGCCAGCCTCCCTCTCAGCCACAGACACTCCTAGGGCTGGGCGATATAGCCTAAAAAAAAAAATAATATCCCTACCATTGTTTTTTGGGATGACAAAATGATATAATTAAGCTATATATTCAACAACAAAACGGATGCGTGAGATAAAGCTGTTTTCACACATACAGGTAATTCACTTCTCGTTCTTCGTTTAAAAGTTCAAATCATTTTGACTTTACTCGCGCAACCTATTTTCACCTGTTGCTGAGTAATGTACATTAACATCCCATGGTCTCATAAATGTAGCATACCTGTAGCAAGCTCCTTCGTAGTAACTAGCGGTAAAAAAATCTTTTTTGAAGAGGAGCTCCGTGCTACAGAGCGCCAATTGCTAGTTGTTTAAGCCGCTACAGACCTCTGTCACAGCTCAGCCGTATCAGTGACATTTAGTAGATGTGCTGTTCGGAACTACGGGAGCCCAGAAGGGCGCGTCGGTGAATGTTAAGGAGAAAACTGATTTTCATTTAAACTGATTTTCATTTAAACAACTAGACATTTGAGTTAATCGATAAAATCAATTTATCGCCCAGCACTAGTCACTACGGTATATACACATGCAGCGGGTGCTGATTTGACTGGATCTGAACGCTCCGCTGTATAGTGCTAATGGTATCTCCGTTTGCAGAGTCGGACTGTACCAGACTCTGGTTTGTTTTAACACCTGATGCGAGCTGTACGTTAGAACGCATGAAAACCAAATTTTCGAGTGCTTTGGCGGCATTGCCCTGGCTCCCTGAATAAGCTGCAGAGACGTCGTCTCGCTCCGCCTCTCTGCTGAGCCCCGTTCATGTTACAGCAGCAGTTGAACTCTATTTCACACTATGATGGTTACATTTGCAATTAATCTGCGGTTCACATGCATGCTGAACTGTAGGGGAGGTCCGTTACACTACTGTAGGCCTGTAGGCTATTCAACATCACTCAAAATTTTTTGATCAATGTTTAAAAATAGAATAAATTATTGTTACCAGCCACCAGAATTTTGCATTTTCCTTGACATAAATTAAGACGTTTTCACCTTATATTTGTGCCTGAAAATTATTAGAATGCAGGAAATGAAGTCTTCGAAGCTCAAAATTTCCCGGGGCACGACCACCAGACCCCCCACTTCATATGGCCAGGAAAAACCCTGACATGTGAATTGGAGTTTGTTTCTGAATCAGCTGAGACAGTTTGGCAGCCCAAGGTTTTGAAGCATTTTGACAAATGTTCTTTATCAGCTGTCTGTGGAAAATCACAAAGAAGTTAACAACTCAAAAATGCATTACTACAAACGCAGCGGTTACAGGAAAGGTTGATCTGCTGTTCATAGATTAGGATGGACGTTTAGCTTATCAAAATGAAAACTGAGTCACGAGATCAGCCAGCCACCTGCTTGCTATCTCTGCACTTTCATCTCAAAACCACATTATCATGACTCAGCTACAGTACTGTAGCTTCAGTGGGTGCTCTGAGTACAGCTGAGGTAAAACACATTTTCTGTCAGTGAATATTTCTGGGTAATACTGTGACTGCAGAGAAGATGCTTTGATTTTGATATGCATTTTGGATCAATGTCAAGCCAATAACCCATCAAAAAAGTACATGTGAGGAAGAGAGTTCCATAGCCTTTTGTTGCTAACCCCTGTAAACATGCACAGACTAGACGTAGATTACTACGTAAACAAAACACAGCTCAGTCTGCGTGTGCAGAGTCTAGACGTTGGACTGGAATTGAAGAGAAACAATTGTGTCCTTACATAAAGGTTCTCTACCAGTTTGCTCCATCTTGACCTGTGTTGTCCTCGTGTGTCTGCAGGTCCATCAGGTTGGAGTGGCACTTCTCCATCTAGTCCTTCAGTAGACACTGGCACGGCAGCTTGGGGAAAGACTACTGATGCACCTACTGGCTGGGGAGAGCCTGATGATGCTGGAGGGAAGACAACAGGCTGGGGAAACCCTTCTCCCATCCCCACCAAATCTGGTTAGAAAATCAAATAAAAACTAAAGCATATGAGGTGAAAACACCTTGAAATGAATTTGAATGGCATTTAGTATTACTTTTTTTTTTTTTTCACCTACAGGTTCAAAGTCTATGCAAGATGGCTGGGGGGACAAAGAGGGCTCTGTGGCTGCCTCGCGTCACTCAAGCTGGGAGGAGGAGGAGGAGGGTGGCGGCGGTGGCATGTGGAACAGCGCCGGCTCCCAGGGAAGCAGCTCGTCTTGGGGACAGGGAAGCAATGGGGGCTGGGGACAGAACCACACTGGGAAGAAGCCCAGCAACAAGGTGGGTGGTGAAAATAATTCTTGATAAAGGAAAAGCATAAAAAATTAAAGATGTATTCCAAAAAACAAAAGGGACAAAAACACTTTGGGACCTGCAACCTTCATGTTGGTAAATAATTCTTAAAGGGATAGTTCAGTTTTTAGAATTATGAAGTATAGTCCAATTAAGGCATGGATGTATTTTATGTCACTATTTAGCCACTATACCATCTCGTAGACACAAGATGAACTAAGTAGAAGTGGAAGGTAGCTGATTTTATGAATTTGACCCACTCTGGGAAAATATCTTCCACTGGTTTTGTATGGCAAGCTTATTGTATTAAATCTAAATTATAATGTATCTGTTAAAACCCTTGTAGAACTTGTGTAATCATTGTCTGCTGACTTTGTATTTGTCTCTAAGGGTCCACTGAAAGCTGGTGGAGGAGACTCGTGGATGAGCCCCATCAACAGACAGTTCTCCAACATGGGGCTGCTGGTAAGACAACACATTTTTTTCACCTTTTACTCATGTAAAAGTTATTGTGGCAAGGAAACCTCAAAACCTTCCTTTTTTTTTCCAGATGCCTTGTTTTGTACCCAGCAAGGTTATTATCCTTAACGAAAACGAACGAAATAACGAAAACTAGGTGGGAAAAAATATTGTCAACTGAAATAAAAATAAAAACGAGGCATTACAAAAAAACATAACTAACTAAAACTGAAATGTCGGTTTACAAAACGAATTAAAATAAAATTATCGAGTAAATGTTGCTAGCTTTCGTCTTCGTCAATGTCTTTCATAGAGCAAATAATGTAAAAACGATCTTTCAGAGTTGACCTTTCCGACCACAGACCTGTTTTATACAGTCTATGCTATATATATATATATATATATATATATATATATATATATATATATATATAGCATAGACTATATATATAGCATAGACTGTATAAAACAGGTCTGTGGTCGGAAAGGTCAACTCTGAAAGATCGTTTTTACATTATTTATATATAAGTATATATATATATAAGTCTAATTGAAGACCGCCTAGTCCATGCCCCTCGCCTGGCATCATGGCGGTACCGAAAGTCGGAAGAAAGCGGCAGAGTCCTATTTGATTATGACTGTCAGATAAAAGAAAGTGCCTTGCAGTGGAAGGTGGTAACTTATGTGGACAATTTGTTAAAGGGAAACATCCCACAAATTTGAGAAGTACACACAAGGAGGCTAACCTAGCTTACCTTAACAAAGTAAAGGAGAATGCAAAGCCCCCTTTCCCTGAAGCAGAAGCTAACCCCGGTACAGGGCATGGATGTATGGGTACAGGGCCAACTATGGGTTATTATGTGTGTTAACCCACCTACATCCAGCTAGGCCCTGCAGTGCCCCCTTACGTCATGCTATGCTCTGCTACACTCTGCTACACTCTGCAATGCCCTGCTACGCCACGAACTACTACAACTACTATTTCTAGTCATAGTTCCGTTATCTTTGTTGCAACTATAATTGCCACTGTTCATCACGCCCCCAACTGGTACCGGCAGACAACCGCCCACCAAGAGCCTGGGTCTGTCCGAGGTTTCTCCCTAAAAAGGAAGTTTTCCTCACCACTCAAGGTTTCTGCCTAAAAGGGAGTTTTTCCTCGCCACTATCGCCCTAAATGCTTGCTCTTGTGGGAATTACTGGAATTGTTGGGTCTTTGTAAATTATAGAGTGTGGTCTAGACCTACTCTATCTGTAAAGTGTATCGAGATAACTCTTGTTATGATTTGATACTATAAATAAAATTTGAAAAATTTATACTGGAATGTCTGTACAACTGTGTGAGTCAATTGACTTCAAAAAGTTTGCCACTTTACGCGAACCAAAGTTCATATATGTCTTTAATCTATTGGCTATTTAGGTTTTTTCCTGTTACACGTCACTTACACATTTTGCACTTACTGCGGCGTCTTGTTCAGACCGTTTACATATTTGTGATAATCATATGAACATTTTATGTACTGGTGTTATTGTTAACTACATTGTGAAAACATATTTCTAAAATTTATGTTTTTTAGTTATTATTACACAATACTTTTTCTGACCTTTTTGAATCTTGCCCTTGACAAATAACCCATATTACAAAAAATAAAAAATAAAACTAAGCATTTTCAAAAAATTAAACTTAACTAGCAAACTCACTTTAAAAACTAATTATAAGTAAACTGAAATTTTAAACAAAAAGTCAAAACGAAATATAAAAACTCATGAAAAATGCAAAACTATAATAAACTTGGTACCCATGCACTTATTAGCCAAAATATGCAAGCGTTTGGCAGGTTGGTTATTTCTACATGACGATGATGTTAATAATGATAATTTTGGACTTTTCTCCCGGACAGAATGATGATCCCAGTGGCCCAAACATTGACCTGGCTCCAGGTTCTCTACAGGAGAAGAAGATGGATGCGGAGAAAAGAGGCATGGGAATGGGGATGAACGATTACAATGGAGACATGAGGAAAGGAGGAAGGGGAGGAGGGGGGATGGCTTATCGTCCACCTGGTTCCAAAGAGCCAGCACCTGGCGATGTTGGGTCTTACTATGACAAGGTAATGTCTCACTGCCACCTTTGGCATCTTTTTCTTCTGTGTCTTTCTTATGTCTAGATAACAGTTTGTCCTTTCTTACTCTTCTTTATTTCCTCTTGTGATTCTACCTTTTCTTCCTGGTCTGCCCCATTCCTCCGTGTCTCACTCTTCCCCTACCCCCCACCCCCCTCCTTCACCACCACTCAAATTGGTCTTCCATTGGCTGTCACTGTGACAGACCTTGCCTTTGACCAATCAGGATTGGTGCCTTGGGGAGGAGGGTCCTTGCTCTCTGTATTCACCACCCACTGTCTACAAGCCCCATTCCCTCTTCAACCACACTATTCCCTTTAGACAAGTAAGATAACCACGCCTCTTGTTTCTGTCCTACCATTTCTTACATTAGATTCTTGTAGATTTTCGAAAAAATAATCATACATTTATACCCCCAAATTGTCCTGCTCCAGTCTGTCATGTTCTGTGTAATCTGTATGTTTTTCATGTATTTGTCTGCACTTTTATGGGTCCTCTAAGGTTTCATTTTCCATCTTCGATCACAGGGCAGTCACAGTATCTTTGGCAGTAGCGGAGGGATGGCTCAGTCAAGACATCAGCCAAGTGTCCCACCTATAAACCAGTCCCCAGGGATACGAGCGCAAGTGCCTCATCAGTTCCTGTCACCTCAGGTACCAATGCTTTTGCTTTTATTCTGTGATCAGTATTCCCAGCTTCCGAGCTGTCTACATGTTTACATGTCTACACCTAGCATTGACACAGGAAATGTGGGTTGACTGTGTTGGTTGTGAAGCAAGTAATCTTCACAGTTTGTTTGCTCCTAAGTAAGCAATTAAACGCATAATTACTTCTTAACTTGGAAGTTTTAAATTGTTGCAATGTCCACCTCTACATTCATGCTTGTGTGAGCAATTTCTATGACTCGTTATGATAAGCTGGTAACTCGTATTTTGTAGGAAAATGCAATGTAGACATCTGCTTTTGACATTTGTATCTTCATGAACTTCACTTATATTAATTTATAAGATGAGATCTTGCAGTGAGGCTGGTGGGGAAACCGTTATTTGTAAATAGGCTCCAATGTGGGATCAACACACTCCATCAGATCAGATGATTGCGTACATTACTCGTCTTTGTGCTGTAAATCTTCTGACATAGTTTCTAATGGTCTGATTCTTATGTATGAGCTTACACAATGTGCTCTGCTGGCAGTGTGCGTAGTGTCTATTTGTTAGTGCGGTCCCTAGTGTGCATAATCTCTCTTCAGGACAACAGTTTCCCCGCTTAATTCTAAAGAATACAAATACAAAGTGAAATACATGTCTTTTTTAGCAATCAAATCAATTCCATTCACTCACTTGAGTCAAGGCACTTGTTAACAACAGTTAATGAGAACATAAAAGAGAATCATTGTTAATCAGGGAGAAGCAGTAAGCTAATGTGGTTGCTAGTGGTTACAGCACCAAAGCGTTTCTGTGGTAACAGGTGTGCCTGCCTGCCGTTGTGTCTGTCTCCAGGTGCCAGGCTCTGTGCTGAAGCAGATGCCCCCTCCCAGCGGGAGCGTGGGGGGTGTTGGCGGCGTGGGAGGAGTGGCAGGAGTCGGGGGAGGTGTGTTCCCTCCACAGCTGTCCCCCCAGCATATCGCCATGCTCAGCAGCATCTACCCACCTCACATCCAGTTTCAGCTGGTAAGAAGCAGCACTATACATCTCAGAGTTCCGTCACAGGTCTGCTGAGTCTGGAAATATATGGAGAAATGATATGATAATTTCTCTGTCCTGCACAGTTTGAAAGTTTCACAAAAAATTGAGAAAGGAAAGAGAAATGTTTTCATACTTTTCATATATGATTGTACATTTTGTGTACATAAAGTAAATATCAACAAATTGTGATTTTTACTCCCTCTGCATCTCACATTTTCACCCACAAAATACATGAAATCATATCAAGTAACTAGGTGAAAAATATTTATTTTGGAAATTGAAACGTTGTAGTAACCCTGTCACCATCAAATTGAAAAGTGTGTGATACAAATGTATTTTCATGAAAAAAAACTTTTGCTACATCTCTGACTCACAGTGGAGCCAACTCTACATAGTACTCAGTTGACACGTTGGTTTGTCAATGCAAAGCTTTAAAATTGCTGTGCAGAGTGCATTTTTGTCTCTGTTGCCATCTCACTCCTCCTCGTTTCTTTTTCTGTTTTGCTCTGACTGTGTTCGTTCAGGCTTGTCAGCTCCTCCTCCAGCAGCAGCAGCAGCAGCCGCAACCGCAGCAGCTACTGCAAAACCAGAGGAAGTTCACGCCAAACGTGCGGCAGCAGGCTGACCCTCAACAGGTACACATAAACGCAACATTTCACTGGTGCTGCGTTTCATTAGTGGTTCAACAGCCCCTCAGCCCTTGATATCATATAGCAGCATACATCGCACAGAGGCCACTTGGAGAGCAGAGTGATAGTGGGTGGGACAGGAGCAGGGATATAAATGGAACACACCTGCCCTTGTTCATTTTCAGCCCAAACTATATGGATCGTGGCCAGTTGTAGGCTATGCGCTGCTGCTTCAAGTGTGTTTTATTTTCCATCTTTTTTTCCATTAACTGGCATTCTATCCCTGTTTTTATGTTTGTTCTATGTCTGTTTATGTCATGTCATTTCCTTAATGTAAAGCATTTCTTGTGTGAAAGGCGCTATACAAATATTTATATGTGTAAAGTGGGTTTTACAAATCATCATAAATACCTGCAGACTCATTTTTCAATGAGGCTTGGTATGCATGAGTTTCTTTTTTTTGTGATACATTTTTTTATTGCCACCTTCAGACATACAAAACAAATTACACAACGTGTGACAAGTTATAGCAGATGGTGCACAGAAGAGAAACACAAATTGAACAAGAACAAAACCCTCTCCCACCCCCCACCCTCTGTGGTCTCGAGGAAAACAAAACAAACAGAAATCACACCTTGCCTAATCACTCTCCTCTACTTCTTGTGGGGTTGAGGTCATTGAGTCTGAGCTGAGCTATCCTTTTCTTGGATGCAGTTGAGCTGGCTAGCCAAATTTTCTTGTCTCCCAAGCAGGTGTAATTTAGAGTCCTCATTAAGTAACAAAAAAATCGGGTCAGTAGGAATTTGACATCCTATCACATCAGATATTATTGATGTTGTTTTATTCCTGAACTCATGCACCTGTTCACACTCCCAGACCATATGCAGGAAAGTTCCAGTTTTTTTAGGTTGACAGAACGTGTAATAGGGAGTGGGAATTACTTTAGAGACGGGTCTCTTCTGAGGAGTCCAATATGTCCTATGACATATGTTGAAGTGGATATACTGCTGATTTGGGTTCTTGGAACAGTGGGAAATGTTGTCCCAAAATGTCTCCCAATTAATTGCATTCCCCTCAGGGCTCAGCTCTCACTCCCATTTCCCCACTATTGGGAGTTCTCCTATGGATGCTTGCATCAGTTTAGCATAAATCCTGGACACTAATCCTCTCACAGGAAAATCAACAATCCATTTAATAACTGGGTGCGCCTCAAGACTATTTTCCCATGGTACTCCATAACATTTTAGGGCTGATCTTAAGCTAAGATAAAAGTAAAAGGATGTCCTGGGGACCTCAAAACTAGCTCTCATATCTTCAAAACTCAACATACCTTTCTCATTGAATAGCTGATCTAAAGTATAAATACCTCACTCCACTGCTTACAAGCAAAGTGTTTGTTACCAGACATTAAATGTGCCTTGTGCCACATTGGGTATTCAAATGGCACTTATTGGTGTAGCGTAGTTGCTCCTCGACCTGTTTTAAAGGCTGCATGAGTTTCTGATTTAGAAAGTTTGTGATCTGTATCAAGTTGGATCATATTGCTAGGGGTTACCTTGCAAAAACAATCTTTTCATGCATTTACAGATAATGCTGGCAATTAAGAAATCACACAAGTACAACAATCTAAATACATATTAACTGACATTAGTTATATTACCTACATTTTTCACATACATACAATATCATACTATGAATTAGTTCTGCTTAAAAGCCGAAATGTATTTATTCAATTTATTCATCTTCTCCTTCTTTGGTGGTCAGCCAACAGTACTGGTTGTACATAGGGCTGGGCGATATGGACCAAAAGTCATATCCCGATATATTTTGGCTGAATATCGATATACGATATATATCCCGATATTTTTTTCCGCGAAGTGAGAGCAAAGCCCAAATCAAATATGACATGTCACAAGTAGTTTCATAGAAACAGTTGCAAAATCAAATAAATAATAAACCGGTTTCTTCACCTGGTTCATGATTAAATGCTCAGCTGTTCAAATAACAATAAAATGTAAACCTAAATACTGTATAACAGGAGTACCTTTTTTGAAATCAAAGCTCCATAGGCTATTTGTGATTCGTTCCAAAGGTCAATTAAGCTTTAGATATTAATATAATCTACTTTGTTCAAAATGTAATGCCTCATGCCTGTAAGCCTAGGTTATAGTCCCATTCTTCCACTTGATACTGCTTCCACTTAAATAAACTTAAGATGAACTATCGACTACAAAACAAAGAAATTTATTATGATCGGTTCACAGATCTGAGTGCAAACGGAAACTTCACCCTTCTGAACTAAGAGTTTCTGCTTCAAGGTGAAGTTTAAACAGACTGAAATGTCCAGGCTCATTCCTCCACTATTTATTTCTGTATGTATTTATGCGTTACATGTAATTTTAACGGGCACTGAGCTCCAGATCCTGCAGCCGCAGACGGTCGCTGCCCCGCTGTAGCTTCTTTCCGTCCGCCTGCCGCCGGCAAACTTAGTGGAACTTTCTGCCGATATCGACATACAGTTCGTCCTGGACTACGTGTAAGATCCTACCGATCACCACTCTGTCTTTGGCTGGTCCGATCTGGATCAGCGGGGACCGCGCAGCAGCCGGCGAGCTGTGTTTTTTGCCCGGGGAAGAGACGCTGCGGCCGGCCACGCGCTCTCCGCTCCCGCTCGCCCGGAGCTCAGATTGCTGGTCGAGGCGGCATATATAATCATAAAACACATTGTCACCTGTTAAATGTTATCCATTGCTGTTTGTTCTTTTCATTTCCTCTATCGAACATAATTAAGCAGTACAAAAGTCCGGCATCTTTAGCGTTGATCTGAATGCTTCGGCCCCCTGTTCCAAGATGGCGGCGGGTTTTGACGTATGTTTAGAACCTCACGGCGACATATCTATGGGAGCAAGGATCACATTTGAACTATATCGATATATGCGATATGGTCTAATTCCATATCTCATTTAAAAATATATCGATATATTTGTTTATATCGATATATCGCCCAGCCCTAGTTGTACATTACTGCCACCTAACCATGGATGCATTTTCTTGCACCAAATGCATAACTGCAAAGCATTGTGGGTGATATCCACCCCTGGAGTGACCATCATGGATCACTCGCTCCCTCAGCCTTACGTTGGTCGATCTCACCAAGTTCCTTCAGTTTTTCAGACAAATGGAACTTTCTTTCATAGAGCAAATAATGTAAAAACGAGCTTTCAGAGTTGACCTTTCCGACCACAGACCTGTTTTATACAGTCTATGCCATAGACCTATATAGTTTCCAACTAGGAACCCAGAAATTCTGACATTCCAAGTCAAATTGAAGACCGCATAGTCCATGCCCCTCGCCTGGCATCATGGCGGTACCGAAAGTCGGAAGAAAGCGGCAGAGTCCTATTTGATTATGACTGTCAGATAAAAGAAAGTGCCTTGCAGTGGAAGGTGGTAACTTATGTGGACAATTTGTTAAAGGGAAACATCCCACAAATTTGAGAAGTGCACACAAGGAGGCTAACCTAGCTTACCTTAACAAAGTAAAGGAGAATGCAAAGCCCCCTTTCCCTGAAGCAGAAGCTAACCCCGGTACAGGGCATGGATGTATGGGTACAGGGCCAGCTATGGGTTATTATGTGTGTTAACCCACCTACATCCAGCTAGGCCCTGCAGTGCCCCCTTACATAAAAAATACATATTAACTGACATTAGTTATATTACCTACATTTTTCACATACATACAATATCATACTATGAATTAAATCTGCTTAAAAGCCAAAATGTATTTATTCAATTTATTCATCTTCTCCTTCTTTGGTGGTCAGCTAACAGTACTGGTTGTACATTACTGCCACCTAATCATGGATGCATTTTCTTGCACAAAACTGCAAAGCATGGTGGGTGATATCCACCTCTGGAGTGACCATCATGGATCACTCGCTCCCTCAGCCTTACGTTGGTCGATCTCACCAAGTTCCTTCAGTTTTTCAGACAAATGGAACAACGCTTAAGATGGCGGTGGGGATTCCCCCGAGGGGAAGCGCTGAGGGGAAGTGAACGAGGACATGTTGAACCACTAATGAAATGCAGCGTCAGTCTTTGTCACTTCTGTACATCCTCCTCCCAGGTGCTGACTCTTGTTTTTTTGTCGTGTCTCCTTAGCTGGCCAGGATAATGGCGGTGCTCCAGCAGCAGAGGCAGCAGCAACAGGTCGGGGGTTTAGCTGGCAGCTCCAAACTCTCCCCCTCCCACCATGGTGGAGGTGGCGGTCCCAAACTGCCCGGGGTTGATACCATGCATCACCCAGGCCTGGCAGGATCTGTGGCTGACCTGCACCAGAAAACTCTTGGGCCGTATTCCGGTGAGTTCTTGTTCTTGGACCGGTTTAAGAAGAAAAAAAAAGAAGAAGCTAAATCTCTCCCTCACCCTTTACTTACTTACTTAAAAATAACCCTCTTCATGTTTCCCTCTGTTCTGTCTCTTCCTCTAAGCAGGGTTTGGTTCTGGGGTGAACCTCCCAGGTCTGGACCTGGGTGGCTCTGTAGTGGGGGGACCTGGGGGCATGAAGGACCTAGGGATTCAGCAGTCCCGCTTTAAATGGATGATGGAAGGACACTCTTCTCCAGACACCTCCTCACCTGAGAATGCATTCCACAAAAATGGTAAGATTGTGTTGTTGTTTTGTTATACTAATCAGTCCCTCCAGAAAAACGTGATTATGCGATTGCATAATTCAATGCATAATCAGCCAAAGTCCGCATATTCATTCAGGGGCCGCATTATTTCAAATATGCCGCACTTTCGCCGCATAAATTGCGGATTTCCGCGCAAAATATGCGGTGCTTGCATGATTTCATAATCCCCGCATTTTCGTTGCAAAAAAGTCACATATATCTTAGCAGAAAGTTGAACATTTTTTGCTTTTAGTTCACACGAGCAGCCATTTCCCCCTGTTGCCATGGGAACGTTATGAAGTGACGTAATTACGCGATGTGAACATCATCGAAAAGCAGGTGTTGGAGGTTGAATTTGACATGTACTTTGAGTCTCTTAAGTTGGTATCCAATAAGAAAGCTATCTTAATATCTGATGTCTACTCACATTTCTTTAAGTGCTCCTGCTGTCTATATTATTAATGATTTTTGAAAGTCTGTCTCTTTTGTATCTTTTATTTCCCTCGGTTTAGACTATTACTTTTATTTTTACTTTAATATTATATTATTTGTATATATTTTTGTATCTTATTTGTTTACTTATTGCAATGACTGAATATCTCTAAACTATTTTTGGAAATTAAGTTTTTAAAAAGCAGGGTGTTGGGGGAATCACTTTTTCTTCTCTTTTTCATCAAACCGCAGTTTTTGCAAGTTCCCGCAATTTTTGCAAGTTCCCGCAATTTTTGCAAGTTCCCGCATTTTTTGCAAGTTCCCGCAATTTCATCGCATAAAATTGCATAAATATCCCGCATATTCCATCGCATTTTTTAAAGGGGTGATAGAATGCAAAACCAATTTTACCTTGTCATAGTTGAATAATGACACTTTAGTGGGTAACTAGGACATACATAGAACCTCTAAATCCCATTGGCACCTCTTTTCTCGGCAAATCTCACAATTTGAAACTGCCTCTGAAAACGCCTAGTTGACGTCAACTCGGCGGCTCCTCCTCATTTGGCTCTAGTCTGTTTGTCACGCCCCAACATTTACATAGGCTACACAACTGACCTGAGATCAGTTAGTCTTCTGAATCTAGGTTGGGCAGATCTCAGAAATTGTATAGATTGTTCATCTGCTATTTTACCATTCAAGTCACTTCTGAGACTTTTTTTATGCGAGAAATCCACAATGTAGAGGTCAAATATGGGCCATTTTACAAAAAATTATGTCTAATTGCAAATTTTGTCCGACTGTGTGCTGGAGTTCAGCGGCCGGTGCTGCCTGTGTTGCTGCCTCGCCGCCTGGCCTGCCTTCCTTCACAGACCCCGGCCGTCAAGGCTGGCAGCCCACGGCACTCCATACCCGCGCAAAGTCACCGTTTTTTGGGTGAATGACCAAAACGCCGTGGCCCTGACAGAGCTCCTGCGGCTGGATTTAGCTCTATCAATGAGAGCTAGCTAGCCTCCTCTTAGAATTCCTCTGAAATTCACAAAAATTCATTAACTTGAAATCGGACACCGTTGTTAGCTTTATAAGACATTTAGGTAGATGTTGTATACGTGAAATTCAAACTGTAAATATAACTACTCGAATTACGCCGAAAATGAAGCTAACTATCTGTGATTTTTAGCTACACATAGCTAGGATTGAAGGGACAGTCGCAGCTAACGAAACACCTGGGCTGTGTCTCAAACCACACACTTCTGTCAGTATACTGCTAATGTGCACTGACCACTTACTGCCGTAGTGCCCACTTTGGATGGTTGGTGTTGTCCCAAACGGAACATTTATGTTAAAACACTTTCTGATTCAAATGACGCGCGGTCGGCTCGCCCCGCCGCCTTTTTGAAAATCTGACGAAAATCTATTAAACTGACCTTTGTTGATCTGAAATGAAGACAGATTCAGGAACTGCATGGCCTATTTCTCGCTTAAAATGTTTTCAGAAACACGTTTTGGTTAACTATTTTTGTAAAATACGAGATCGTATTCTAAACGAGCCACCATTATGCTCGGTTGTGAAATCCGGGAGAAGCCAGACCCATGTGACGCGTTCGTCCAATCAGCTGCCGGTCGACGTCCCTGGTCCCTCCCCTTTCCGCTGCGTAGTCAAGATGGCGCCCATTTAGTGCGCGTAGTGTCCATCGTTCCACACTGAACTTTTTGACCGTTTTTAGGGGGTCATCCTGGTACTTTCAGTGCACTGACTTTTTGCGTTATCTACACTATATACTTAAAACTAAGTGCTTGGAGTGTGCAAGTAGGCGGTTTGAGACACAGCCCTGGTCTTCACAAATATTAATTAACTTGAAATCGGACACTGTTAGCTTTATAAGACATTTAGTTCGATGTTGTATAAGTGGCGTGACATGTCTGTGACATGTGGTAAGAGATTGCTGGTGTAACATGCTCGCTGACCGCGCTCTCACTCTCACACAACGGGCCATTTAGCTAGACGGAAGAGGGGAGTTGCAGAGCTCCAAGTACCTCATAGCAGGCCGGGGTTTGTGAAGGAAGGCAGGCCGGGCGGCGAGGCAGCACCGGCAGCTGAACTCCGACACACAGTCTTACCAAATTTGCAATTAGCCATCAATTTTTGTAAAACGGCCCATATTTGAGCTTTATATAGTTGATTTCTCGCTTAAAAAGTCTCAGAAGTGAATTTTAATAACGAAATAGCCCGACAAACAATGTATAACTTTGCAGTGTCTGAAATATGAGACCTGCTGTCGAGTCTGTGTTTCTATGTAGTTTGCTCAAACCAATCAGCGCGTAGCTCATTCTGAATATTCATGAGCATATCATATTTGGAAGAAAAGCTTTTGTTCCAAATAGAGCCATATTCACAGGGTAGTTAAGGGCCTAATAAAATAGCATTCGGGCAATTTTCAGCCCAACCAATGTTACATACCCCATTAGGAGACCTTAAGGAACAGTGTAAAATACCCTATATAATCATTCTATCACCCCTTTAAGAAAACGTGCCGCATAATCAAGGATTTTTGCCCGCAACAATCACAAAAAAACTCCGCATTTTTCTGGAAGGACTGACTAATGTTTTATAAGAAGTGGAATACATAAAGGTCTTGAGGCAGATAGTGTTAATGGGATTAGCTGTGAAGTCACATAAAGGTTACATTAGTTAACCCATCTGGTATTCAGTGATGTAACCTACATTATCATTGCCTTCCAGGTCCTGTCCCCACCATGAAGATGCCAGGCGGCTCGCCCTACTCTCAGTATGACATGATGGTTGGAGATGGGCTGGGAGACAACTGGCATCGCACCCCTGGCAACAAGATGGGTACCAAGCCTACCCCCACGCCCAGCTGGCCCCCTGGTAAATGACAAGTCATAGTTAAAGTTATAACCTGCGCTAGAGGATCCCACAAGGTTTAAAATAAGACAAAAAGGAGAATAAGTCTTTTCTGTTTCGGAGAACAATTTAGGAATGTTCTCTCTACCTTTTTTTTCTTTTTTTCTTTTTTTTTTTTTAAACTAGCTTCAACATGTGCATGTGTGTTTTATTTTTTTAGAGTTCCAGCCTGGTGTGCCCTGGAAGGGAATCGACCGTGTCGACCCTGATTCTGACCCTTACATGACCCCAGGGAGCATGATGGGAAACGCAGTGTCCCCTAACCTCAATGATACTGAGCACCAGTTGTTACAAGACAATACTGGTAAGCATTTAACAGCTCCACCGCCTCATTATCTGTACCACAAGATGTATGAACACATCATATCTAGCAGATACTTAGTTTACCTTCTTTATCTTATTGTTTGTCTTCTGGTACCATTTCTTGCCTTGTTGAAAGAAAGATGTTGTCAGCCTTCTTTGTGTTTTGATCTTTTTTTGTTTTCATAGTTTTGCTTGTGTTCACTTTGTATGAAGATTAGACAAAATAGTTTTTTAGCCAATGAACAAGTCTCCATAAATATGGATTCTGTTTTTTGAATATTTGTTCGCCGTTTTATCATGAATGACTAACGCAGTTGGTTGGTGCCTTTTGTTTGCAGATCCCACCCCTCCCCTCAACACCTTGCTGCCTTCACCTGGTGCCTGGCCCTACAGTGCCTCAGACAGTCCCCTCAACCACGCACACAACTCAGGTAACCACACACACACACACTCAACATCTCATTTCTGGGCTGGTGTGTGGCTTTGTCTTCTGATTAGAGCTTAAACGATTGGTTAATTAATTGATAACTCAACTGTCGAAGGAAATAACCGGTAACTTAACCATTGGTTATTCGTTTGTGGTTATTTGTCAAACATTCATTACTTCCACCTTCTCAATTGTGGGCTTTAGGAAGTTGTGATTGTGAGAAATTGTTATTTTTCACTATCCTCTGACATTTCATAGATCAAACAGTGAATCGATTGATTGAGAAAATAATCAGCAGATGAATTGCTAATGAAAATAATCGTAAGTCGCTGCCCTATTTCTGATTGTCCCTCACATATATTCTGTCTTGATGTATTTAAAATACTTTATTTATTTTACGTAACTGTCACAACTTGCACGACTTGTACTTGATAGTTGAGCTATGTCATAATCTAAAGCCACTCACTTGAGACCCAATAACTTCTGGACCACATGCACCATCTCCAAAATGTGATTAAACAAGCTGGAGAATTGTAATGCCGGAAAATTGTATGCTCAATGCAGTATTATAAATGATAAAGTGGTTTGATTATGTAAAACAAGGGAAAGCCTCTTCAGCTGCATGGGTGTAATGACATTACATCTTAATAATTGTAAATTATAAAAGCAGTCTTGGCCTTTTATCTTGTACTTGCGTCTCTGTCAAAGTTCTTCTTGATTACAATGCTGGTTTTGCTACCTACTGGTATTATGTTTACCAGTGTACAACCCCTCCAGACCCTCATTCACTTTTCTGTAACCCTACAGCAAAGTACATAGACTACAAGACCAGCTGGCCCCCAGAGCCCATCGGACACAAGTCCTGGAAAGCGACTCGCGGCAGCAGCCAGAACCAGCTGTCCCAGCTTTCCCGCCCACCTCCAGGACTAGCCAGTCAAAAGCAGCCATCGCCTTCTCCTTGGTCTGGCGGAGCTCCTCGATTGGCTGGCCGGGGCTGGGGCGGCGGCTCGAGCACCACTGGTAATGCCCGTTGCATTTTTCATGTTGTTTCGGTTACAAGGTTGCCTTTTCCTCATCCAGGCACAGTGCTCGTTGAATCATTCATCTGATTTAAATGTACAGGAGATAAAACAACTGGTTCTGATTGCATAGCTGTAACAGTGCTCTTTTGAACCAAAATGTCCATTTATATTTGATTTGGAAGAGTAGCCAAGCTTCAGTGGAAGCAGCAGGGAATGTTATTCATCATTTATTACATTTAAGAAGCCGAGGGGAAAAACAGAGTGCAATTGTGTTCACAGGGAATGTGGAAAACTCCCACTCACACTTTTTCCCCCCGTTTGCTCTCTCTCTCTCTCCCCCCTCTCTCTCTCTCTCCCCCCCTCTCTGCCTCTGCAGCCTCGACCTGGAGTGACGGCAGCTCTCGGGAAAGCTGCTGGTTGGTGCTCAGCAACCTCACACCACAGGTAAACACAGACATGTTTTACAAAGACAACTGCTGAAACATCCGTGGGGGAAAATAGTATTTATTATTAATTTTTTTTCTTTGTTTTCAGAAAGCTCTAGAGCTGTAACTATTTCAATACTGCCAGGCTGGCTTGTTTTTTTTTATCTCACTTCATGCATGCACAAATCATAAACGAGCACATGGAAACGCTGCTCTGAAATTCATACCCAAACCCGTCAATCTTCCAGTTAAGTTCACCGTCGTCCATCTTGTATATTCCTGCAGATTGATGGCTCCACTCTGAGGACCATCTGCATGCAGCACGGCCCTCTTCTGACCTTTCACCTTGGCCTGACCCAGGGCACCGCTCTGATTCGCTACAGCTCCAAACAGGAGGCAGCCAAGGCCCAGAGCGCACTCCACATGTAAGACTCAGTCTGTTGTTTTGATGACATCTTTACAATATCACTCTTATATCTGTATGGTAAATTTGTAACTGAAACCAGTAGCCTATAAAGCTCAATAATTTAAAACTTATCTAATTTGTTTTGCGTGGTTTGTTGTGTGTGTGTGTGTGTGTGTGTGTGTGTGTGTGTGTGTGTGTGTGTGTGTGTGTGTGTGTGTGTGTGTGTGTGTGTGTGTGTGTGTGTGTGTGTGTGTGTGTAAAAAAAAATAATAATAATAATAATAAAAAAACTGAAATGTAATTTTTACACTTTGGTGTTTGTACGAATCAAACAAACACAATATACAATGTTAATTATTGATCGCATTACACGCTGAGCCAATGGCATGAAACTCCCAAATGGGCGTGGCCTTGTTTGAAAAAATCACGTGGATGGATGAAAAGTTTGTATAATTTATTAATATTTTATTTTGCTAAAATTACATATTTACACCGCTAAAAGACATATCTAGAGTAATGAAAATTTGTTTTGCTAGGGCATTCACGTAGCTTATCTGTGTTGCCAGCTATCGTGAGAGTTTGGTCCTGATACAGAAACAGGTCTCAAACAAAGAACAAAAAAAATTTTCTCCTGATGTGTCCGTCTGAAAAATGGCACTTTTGTGTCCGAATGTTCAGGAGATATATGGCTTGTGATGAATGGGTCCAATATTTACTTTGGTGACTATGAGGCGGAAAAAAAACGGTCATCTGTGTTCACAATCACTTCTCCCATTGGAATCAATACACTCAGGACCGTCTCTGGCCAGGCTAGTTGTTTCTCTGTTTCCAGTCTTTATGCTAAGCTAAGCTAACCGTCTGCCGGCTTAGTTTAATATATACCATACAAATATAAGAGTGGTATCAATCTTCTCATCTAACTTTCGCCAAGAAAGCAAATAAGTGTATTTCCCAAAATGTCAAACGATTTGGCACTGGGAGGCACTGTGATTTCAAGTCATTAACTGCTTTACCATTAGTATGTGGGCATGGTATAAGACATCTTGTTACTGAAAACCTCCGTCAATTCAAGCCTATTCACCTCCTCACTATATACAATAATACTGTATCGTGGTAACTAGTAAATCTATTTCATCTATTAAAAATAGAAAGAAAATTGTACCGCATAAAAACAAGAATTTGTATCACGACATGTTTTACAATTTATTGTAAACCCCGTAAGGCTGACAGACAGACTTTTTGTTTTCTATCAGGTGTGTTCTGGGTAACACCACCATCTTGGCGGAGTTTGTGAGCGAGGAGGATGTGGCTCGCTACATTGCACATTCCCAGGCAGGAGGAGCAGGGAGTGGAGGAACCACGGCCGGCTCTGCGGGCTCCGGGCCGACGGCATCCTCCGCGGTGGGGGCCAACGGTAACGGAGGGAGCTGCGAGAGGGGTGGCGCAGGAAGCAGCGGTGGGGGAGGAGTAGAAGGAGGCTCCACAGCTGGAGGAGCAGGAAACGGAGGAGCCGGGCCTTCCAGCTCCGGGTGGCAGAGTCTGGACAGCACAGGCAGCTCATCGGACCAGTCCTCCACCCAGGGGCCCGGGCTGGGCATCTTCACCCAGTGGAGCAGCAATGGGACCGGGGTGGGCGGGGCTGGAGGCGTGGAGGCCGGAAGGCAGGGTCTGTGGGGGGGGATGGGGGGGATGAGCGGGATGAGCGGGGCGGGGTACCCTAGCAGTAGCCTCTGGGGTTCCCCAGCACTTGAGGACCGTCACCAGATGGGCAGCCCCGCCTCGCTGCTGCCAGGGGACCTGCTGGGCGGGGGGGCTGACTCCATCTGAGGGGGCCGACTGACACACACATTTTACACCCAAGTTGTAATACATATGTCACACTCTGTATTTATTTACTTGTAGAGATGACATGAATCAAAGCTACTTTGGTCACTCAACATTCATACTACACACAGGCTACATGCACTCATTATTTTCAGCACATACACATTAAACCGCTAAACTTTAAATGAAGACAACAGTAAAACTTGAACCGGATAAAAAAAGGTGAAATCCATTACACTCTTTAGGACCCAACTGGATAGCTTTGTCTTTCTACTCCAAATCTCACCATCTGCATTCAGAGACCCGATCACTCAGGCATGCACTGTAGACAGGCTCAGCCAGAGTCGTACACGTCAACAAGTTTAGCTATTGCTGTTTTTAGTGTGCCACAACTTCCTTCTTTTGTATTACTATTTAACGGTTGAATCTCAAAATTCAGACTTGCAGACTGAGCCATCATAGACCTGGCTGGCTGGCGTACTTCTAAGTTCTCATGTTCGGAAGTTTGACAGTGGGGAAGGATCTGGAGTTTGTAGAAAATTTGGGACGGCGCCACACGACTGAGTCAAATGGACGATCGGCAACCTTTTTTGAGATGTGGGAAAAGCGAGCGTTTTTAGTAGGTACCGACACCTCTACAAAAATCTGTCATCAACATGGGACCCAGGGTAAAAAAAAAAAAGAAAAGAAATCAAAACCGAAACAACATTAGCCAAACTTGCACTATATGCCTCTGGGTTTGTTGTTGACACATCCTCCACAAATCCCTCCATTTTTTTGAACCAGAGCTACAAAACAACTACACAGACCTTACAGGACTACAAGTTCCAACAGCAGTGGCCTTGGCTAACAACCAGCGGCCGCCCGCCATGTCAGCAGCCTTCACACCTTCTCATCAGTTACACATTGCTCTTATATTTGACAAGCAAAATTGTATCTCCTTGTTGATGTACGTCGGTTGTTTATCATATTTTCTTCTGTTTTAAAAGAAAAGAGAAACGTGTGAAACTTTGTGGAAATTCAGAGATGTCCTTTTTTCCCTTCAAACACTGACCTCGCTATTGTATTTTTTTTTTTTTCTTACTCGAGAAATCAAGTTGGTTATTATATATTGTCATGATGTTAATGATGACTATGATCACTTATTTACTCGCTGTACAAGGTGCCCTCCTGCCTGCCTGTGCGTGCATGAAAGGAGTGATGACAGTATGACCGAATGGGGGAGGGTGTGATGAAGATAATGATGACGAGGATATCTGGAGTGTCTGTGTTATTCTTACAATGTTGAATGTTTTTTTTTTCTTTTGTTTCTTGTCCATGAGAGATTTGTGTGTGTGTGTGTGTGTGTGTGTGTGTGTGTGTGTGTGTGTGTGTGTGTGTGTGTGTGTGTGTGTGTGTGTGTGTGTGTGTGTGTGTGTGTGTGTGTGTGTGTGTGTGTGTGTGTGTGTGTGTGTGTGTGTGTGTGTGTGTGTGTGTGTGTGTGTGTGTGAGTGTGAGAGAGGGACACGGTGAGTGTGTGTGCTTTTGAACACTTATCTGCTCCAGTCAGGGAAGTGAATAATTGTTAATCTGACATCTTACATTTGAAAGTGTGTGTGTGTGTATACATGTTTGCGTGCTTGACTGTCTGGATATTGTAATAGCTAAAAAGTAAAAAAACAAACAAACAAAAAAAAACATTGGCACTATTGCATATGTCGCTTAAGTTGTTTTTTTTTAGCTGCATTTTGTTCCTGTTTGTATTTTCTTTTTTCTGCCAAATGCAATAAGAGAATATTTTGTTTTTAAGACGAAGCAACCAACTGAAGGCATTTCTATTAAGATGCCAAATCCTACCATACCAAGCTGAGCTGGAACAGTGTTTTACAGACACGTTAAAAACATTACCTGTTATGTTTTACTGTTTGTCTTTTTTTTGTTATTATGTATCAATTTAAATTAAGTCAGTCTTTATTATCACTCCTGTTCGGGATGTTTTCATTTATTTCAGATGTTACAAAAAGGAGAGGAAATTAATTTAAAGCAGAAAAGAACAAGATAATAAAGGTTGAATTGAAGTCTGTAGTGGTTTATTGTTTGATCTGTGCGGCCGAGTTAACAGTTGACCTATAGCAGGGCCAGCCCTAGACTTTTGGGGGCCCTAAGCAGGATTTGGTTTGGGGACTCTCCACATTGTAACATGTTGCCACTGCACTTGGCACTTAACCAACTTGTGTATTGTAAATATTAGTTTAAGCACTCCTAATGTACAAATGCGCATTTAAAGACTAATGTGAGACCTATTAGCAGCAACACTATCTTTAAATAGACTGGCTCTGTTATGATCTCTATTGTGGGACATTTTAAGCGCTCTTGGGGGCACCCTGGTAGCCACGGTAGGGCCCTAAGCAGACGCTTAGTTCGCTTATGGGTCGGGCCGGCTCTGACCTATAGGATGTCAGGTATTCATAGCCCAGTTTCCTGCCGTTTCAGGTTAGATGCCAACCATCTTATAAATGCAGTTGTTCCTTTGCCATTCGACTGTAAAGTCAATGGGACTGGCTGCCAATGCATCTTTGTTCCATAAGCATTAAATGGAGAAAAAGAAATCCCCTGTACTTGTTGGCAGTGCTAGAAAAGTTCATGTTAGGGTGAATGCTGGATATATTCTGGCACAGTCTCTGGTTTTTCATCCCCTCTTACTGTCATGTTATTAACTTTTCTGTTTTAAAACGAGTAATTAAGTAATTGTAATGCAGAAAATGTCCTTCAAGTCCAAGGTTTCCTCTCTGATTGACAACTTCAGGAAAGAGTGATTTAGGTTCGCAAACATCGATAGACCTGCGTGCAGAGAGGATTTATTTTAAAATCAATTGCGATACACGCCCATAACCTTAACCAATCACAACCAGTCTGGTAGAACACATTCTGTTTATTATGTATTCATATTGTATTTAGGGGTTTCATTTAGAATTAAAAAAAAAAAAAAAAAAAAAAGGCCATCGATTACTCGGAATTGCTTAGGCTCGTGCACGTCATCTTACCTGCGTTTTCTCTCGGTTGCTGCACATTTTCTGTCCAGCGAGCAACAAGAGAACCAACACATTACTATTTTACACTGGTAAGGTACTCGGAGCAGAAAACATAACTTTTAGGTTGTTAAAAGATACAATGAATATGTTGTTTTTTTCTGGTGACGTTTTTCATGACAAGCTGTTATGCTAGGACAGCTGCTTTTTCTTCTTTTTCGTTTGGGCTTCTCGTCCTTCGTCGACGTGTTATTTTGGCTATAGCTTTGCAAAAAATCAAATTTATGCTGGCAAAAAAATGTCTGAGTGCTTCTTTTTTACTTAACGTTAGTTAGTCAGTCAGTCCCAGCAACTAGTCTAACAGACGGTGTAAAAACGAATTGGCCTACTTTTGTGCAAGTTTAGCTGGTGATATGTTCTACATAACACATTGTTGGTAGGGCTGGGCGATATGGAGGAAATCAAATATCACAAATAGGCTACTTCGATATTGATACCCCAACGATATTGTAGTGTTGACTATTGGTGCTTTCCCAAAATATTTACACTGAGATTTTTTATAACTAATCATCAG
Organism: Perca fluviatilis; assembly: GCF_010015445.1. NCBI lineage: Eukaryota > Metazoa > Chordata > Actinopteri > Perciformes > Percidae > Perca > Perca fluviatilis. The sequence continues at coordinate 21,047,209 of NC_053132.1, read as the reverse complement.
TAGGCCTATGTGGATATAATGACTAAGTGGGTAAAGGCAAATAACAGAACAGTAACAGCATTCTGGTAAGTTCAGAAAATGGCATCACTTTACTGTAATGCAGCCTTTAGAACCAGGAAAAGACAACACGATCATGCCATATTACGATTTCCAAAATCTAAGACGACATCTAGTCTCATATCACGATATATAATATCGATATATTGCCCAGCTCTAATTGTCGGCATACTTTTCTTTATTCCCCATTCAAAACATAAGTTTTATCAATATAATTTTTTTTTTTTTTTAAATACAGCGGTTTACAGTTTGTTCTCTATACCGAACAATCTACAGAATCGTACTCTGAATCGAATATACTGCAATTCCACTTCAAACAGGCCTACGATTAAACGTTAACATTTAATTTTGGGTAAAGTGATGCATTTTTGTAGGGAGTAGTAGGCCTACCGCTAGAGGGGGCTGACGCTTCTAGACGCACAGTTTAACACACACAGAGCACTTACCTGTGCATGCTGTAATTGTCTAATGTGTGTACTTTAGGAATTCATTTAGGTGTGTTGGTGAAAATACACGTATCAGCTTGGCGCTCCATTCTCGTCCGCAAAAACAGGCAGCAGCGGCAGCGCGACGGCTTTAAGATAATCCGGGCATCTCTTCAAGTCTGTGGATGACATCATTGATATTGTCAATGGTGTAAACTGAGAGAGGGGTGGGGGGTGGTGTTTGAGTGGGGAGAGAGAGGAGAGCAGCCAGAGGAGAGAGAGATAGAGAGAGAAGGACCTCAGTGTCTGGTTTCGGCGTTTTTCCTCCCCCAGCATAAAAATCGTGACAGTGAAAATCCTCCAGAGTCGCGGGGCTGCAGTCGTTTTTTTTGTTGTTGGGGGGTCTTTTTCGGGAGTAGGGGGTTCGGGTCACAGATCTCCGAGGTTATGAGCCGTCCGAAGCCGCGTCGGTGCGTCGCTGTCCAGGGTCCTGAGTGAGACGGAGCCATCGGGCGACCACGGAGCCTGCCATAACCCGGTGAGGTGAGGAGGAGGAGGGGTGGGGTGGACTGGGGGTGTATGTTGGCTAGTCAAGGTGTCTGGAGGCTTTGTGTGTGTGTGTGTGTGTGTGTGTGTGTGTGTGTGTGTGTGTGTGTGTGTGTGTGTGTGTGTGTGTGTGTGTGTTTTGGTTTAGATAAATAAGGTCCAAATATAGAGTCGTGTTGGGGCTGGGTGTGTGCTTGTTCAGAGGTCCTACCTGTACATGGAGGGTGCGGTTATGGGAATTATTGGCACATTTGATGGTCAGTGGGGGACGAGCGATGTGTTTTTTGCACTTAGCACCTTCCCCGTTTCCTCTCCTGTGGTATCTGGGGCAACTGCATGAAGTATTTCGCTCTGAAAATACACAACGTCTTGCCTGTTTCTGCAGTCCTTTGCAGCGACGTTGGATCTCAGTTTTGTAACACTGACAGTATAGCAGCTATGAGAGAGGAGGAGATGAGCTGGAGAGACCTCAGGTAAAGGGTTTGGTCATGTGCAGCAGTGGCTTGCTCTGCCTTATTTCCCCCCCCTCCCCCCCACACTCAGTGTATGGGGTGTACGTAGGTCTACAATGCAGCCGAGACAAACAAAATGAACTTAGTCAGCGTTTAGTGCAATGCCAAACCGACTTGTAAACAGCCACAACCTCTGTCGAAATAAGCCCTCAGTCAATTCCCACTGTTAAGTCCCTATATTTGATGGCTGTTCACACAGGCTTGGGGTGAGGAAAACGTGACTCATTCGAAATTTCATCAGGGGACTCCGGTCAGAAATTGGGAGTTTATTGAGATGGCTTGTACACACCCCCCCCACCCCCGCTTGCAGCTCTGAATAAATCATGTTATACTAAACTACACGCCCGGTTCTTCTTTGATCGCACCTTTTCCCCATGCACTTGATAAACCCTTGATTGGCCTACATTGTTGTCCTCTGAGATACCAGAGTTTATTATTGTGTCCGCTGAAGGTGTAATATCTCTAACTAAAAAAAAAAAAAACATGGCTGACAGGAGCAGGGTGGTTACATTAGATCCTGCGTATTGAAAAATGATTTGCTTCCACACTGGGTTTAGTCACATAAAGTCAAGCTGGAAGCGAGCAACATTTTCTTTCCTAGTTCCAGTGATTCAACTCAGGCTGCCCTACGTCACCGCTTTGCCTCGGTAATTTGCACTTTTCATACTTTCTCATCTCTGCTGTCGATTCTTCCCAAGCTTCCAGTATTATTTTCTTTAATGATACAGCCGCACCAAGGCTCGAGGCTTTCAGTTCAAAGTCTGCAGCTTTGCACCACTGTCCTTTACTCTATTGATCACCACTGATTGATGACAGCTTTGTGTGTGTGTGTGTGTGTGTGTGTGTGTGTGTGTGTGTGTGTGTGTGTGTGTGTGTGTGTGTGTGTGTGTGTGTGTGTGTGTGTGTGTGTGTGTGTGTGTGTTTGATTGTGTTTGTATCTATGTGTGCGTGTGTGTTTACCCCTTCAGTGAGTTAAAAAAGCTCAGGAGCCATGGAGTTGAGGGTGGGGAACAAGTACCGCCTTGGGAGGAAGATAGGGAGCGGATCCTTTGGAGATATTTACCTCGGTGAGTTTGTGTTGTGTTAACCTGATATTGTTCCTTATCTTCTTTCATTGCAAAAAGTGAATATAACACATATTCCAGTTCATGTGAACAATGTTAAATAGATCTCACTCTTAAATTTCATAGGTCAAAAGACCCTTTTTTTGTGTTGGGAATGATTGACATGTTGCAACTACATCGCTGGCATTTCTCCCATCAGGTTCTAACATCGCTACAGGAGAGGAAGTAGCCATCAAACTGGAATGTGTGAAAACCAAACATCCACAGCTTCACATCGAGAGCAAATTTTACAAGATGATGCAGGGCGGAGGTAAGATGAAGAAGAAGCATTTCGGGGATTTTGAAAGCTTTACTAGAACTTTACACTGAGAGGCAGTGAAGAGTTTAAGGGGGCGCTAAGGGGTATTTGGAGCTGGTGAATCAGCAATGATTGCAGTTGTTTTGGAGACACTGTCAGTGGCAAAATGACCACTTTTGTGAAGGTAAATACAAGCTGGACAATTGCTTACATTTACTTACATTGTAGCTTGTTTCGCCGCTGCCTACTGCTGTGATCTCGCTTAATACTGGAACAATATCAAAGAGTGTTGTTCCCATCAGTCACTTAGGCACAAAAACATAGGAAAATAGGGTCCAGGTTCTAAAAAATTGTAGTTACCATTTAAATGAAAAAGAGATGAGGTTAAAAGTAATGCAAAGGTCCATCTTCTGCTAAAGTAGCAGTAGTAGTGTAAATGCAAACTGCAAGTCCAGTCAAATAAGTGAAAAGAAAAGTGTGTGTCATTAATTGGTGGATTATGACCTTGTATATACACTCTCAACCCCATGTCATTATCTATCTATCAGTCTATGGTTATTATGCCCTATTCTGTTTCCTAACCCACTGATTCCCCCTCCCTTCCTCTCCACAGTGGGGATCCCGTCTATCAAGTGGTGCGGAGCGGAAGGCGACTACAACGTTATGGTCATGGAGCTGCTGGGCCCCAGTCTGGAGGACCTGTTCAACTTCTGCTCCCGCAAGTTCAGTCTGAAAACTGTCCTGCTGCTGGCCGACCAGATGGTGAGACAGACTGACTGACTGCCTGCAGTCCACACTGTAATACACAATAGTTCGTCAGAGTTGTTCCTGAGACCCAGGGCCAATAACTGCCACACAGTCCCTCCGTAGTAACTAATGACTTCAAGAGCTCACCGAACACTTTTGTGTTTCATGGAGGCTCCATCGGGGTTTATTCAGTCTTTATAAAGAGGTCCCTCAAGGCGCCCAAGGAAAAACAATACCTAAACAGTGATCGTTATGGAAAGGTACACGATAAATTGTCTAAACTTGCACCTTTGCTTATCCAATATAATGCCCTGAAGTCAACCTCAGGCTGGGAAGTTACACCGATTAAAGAAAAAAAAGGATGTGGCTTATTTTTAGACTGGAACTAAATGGATAATTTGAAATCGGAGCATAATTCTCATCCAAACCTCCGAAGCTTGTTTCCTGGATCGGGACAAAGCCTATCCCCTCACTATCTTGGACCATTCAGCTCCTCCATAAAAGTCAATTCCAATCTGGGACACGGAAGCTCTGCAAGACGGCCTAATCCTTGTCACATAGGGGTCAGCCTGTGTTGTCTTTTATGAGCCTCACGTGTCATTCTTTAGTCTACAACTGGTACATTTGTTCTTTTCCTCCCATTTTCTCTTTGGCAACTTTGACCTCTTTTCCTAATCGTTATCTCCTCTCCTCTCCTCTCCTCTCCTCTCCTCTCCTCTCCTCTGGCAATAACTAAGAATTGAACTGTCCCATTACATAAAATGACCTTTATTTATCTGCAGACAGGCTGACAGGGTTATTGATCAATACCAATGAATCAACTATTATTTCACTGGGCAATGAGACTTGTGGCCTTCAAAACTCACCTTTAAACCAAACACTATATAACTATGGGAATATAAAGACTCCCAGCATCCCAGCTCTACCTATCAAGACCAGTAGTAAAAGTAACTGATTCTCTGAAAAGGAGTAACTGTTTACCAGACATCCAGACCAAAGTACTCACTCATCTTAAAACTTAAAAAAAGACAGTATGTGTAGTCAATTTTCAATTTCAATTCAATTTTATTCCACAGTGGGTGTTTTTTAATGCATTTGACCAGCACCCACATGTTTTAGAGCAATACAGAAAGGATACTAATCAAATACATAGCTTAAAGGACCACACCCCACAATTGCATATGCTAAACTACTGACTGAATACTTCCCTTTTTTAAAGCATACCACAAGGGGGTAAGCGAGAAAGCGTAGCTCCTATGGGGAGATTCTGAGGCTAACAAGCTTTCCGCTAGCATTCCATTGTCTCCCATTCATTATGGCGTCACTTTGACAGTGAATAACTTTACATCTGAAGCGTTTAAAGACTCTATTTGTCCATTGTTTATTTCTAAAGAAACACGACAATGCATAAAAGGCTCCATTACCTTGTATCTCACGTTATGGCTCCGTAGCAGCCGTATTTGTAAAAATAGGCTAACGATTGTGTCATAACCACGCGACTTACTGTCGCACAGTAGAGAAATTACCGTATAGTCAGGAGAAGCTTGAAGGCAATCGGGGGGACGTGGAGGCATGCAGTCAAGGGAGAAGCCCATAGAGAGTCCACGAAAGCATCAGAACAAAATATTTCAGCAACGTTTTGATGGATTGGAAACACTTCAGTGTGTGGCAAGTGAATTCATATGAAGTAACATTTATCCACGGACAGAATCTCTTGGCACAGCTAGCAGAAGACTTACACATTTCAGACAGGTTGCTCACGTCACATCTACGTTGTCAAGTTCAGTTTGAGGCTGCGCAGTAACGCTCGGCCAGCACCGGAAAAGTACTTCTACTTGACTTCACTGGTCTCCGTCGAAGTCTATGGCGTTGCTGTGTCCATTTCTTTCGCTGTTTATGATCATTTTAGTGGAACGTTCTCCCTTATAGGCAGCCATTGACCTCCACTTCTTTTAGTACGCTATGAAAATCAGCTTGCAGAGATGTGAAAGGTAATCCATCACTGTTAAGATGTCATTACTTTTTTTGTCAAAATTCATAACTGTAGTTTGGTTTTGCAGCTGTGAGCATGGGCTGCTAAAAAAAAAACCTCATTGTTGAGATATTATTGTTGCCTGCTTAAAGTCAATCTTTTAAAACACCAAAATACATAAGCAGTATGTATGTACCTTTTTACATTTTCCATCTGTTAGTTTTCGTCTTCTGGCTTAATTTCAAAGCAATATAACTCATTACAGTAATAGAATGCCTTTTGGTAGCTAACTCACATCTTGGATGTCTGAGCATCTTTTTTCAAAGAATTTTAAACAGTTCCCGATTGCAACATGCATTATTACATGATAATGTCATTGTGTAACTGTGACAAAAGATTGATTTTACACATGAAGACCAGTTTACTATGAACTTGGGGGTTAAGATGTGGGCATCTATGTAACAAAGTACCATACTGAGTTGCATTATGGGGGTTGTAGGATCCAGTGTTTTTTTTAGCTTAACTCATACTCAGGACTCACAGTCAAGATATCTCTCCCTCTGCTGATTCGACTTTGACCATTTCTTTTTCAAATCTGTCTGTTGTTAGTCCTCCAATTTTATCAAAGTGCAGTGCTAAATTGCAGGAGTACCCCTTTAAGACATTTTGTGGCTCAAGCCAGGTTCAAGTCTCTCTAAGTCGATTTTTACTGCTTACTCACATGATATTACCTGGGGGATTCCTGAAGCGTCTAACCCGAAAAACTAATAGTTTGCTCTTCTGAACTGCACATTTTTATCAATGGGCTACAGCTTCCAAAACCACTAATACTCTCATTTATCCCAACTAAATCCTGTTTCCCATCTCTTATCCGTTCCAGATCAGTAGGATTGAATACATCCACTCCAAGAACTTCATCCACAGAGACGTGAAGCCTGACAACTTCCTGATGGGGCTCGGCAAGAAGGGCAACCTGGTCTACATTATCGACTTCGGCCTGGCCAAAAAATACCGTGACGCCCGAACGCACCAGCACATCCCCTACCGTGAGAATAAGAACCTCACTGGCACCGCCCGCTATGCCTCCATCAACACCCATCTGGGCATCGGTAAGACAGCATCCACGTAGAGGTTGGCCAGGATACTGTATCTGTGCAGGTGTGGATGTATGTGTTCTGCTAACCCCACTGTGGTCAGTCCACAGTCAGTAGAATATGTTGCAATATGCATGTTTATTGATCAGGACTGGATTCTCAGAACTGCAGCCTCCTTTTGTTTCTTTTCCTTTCCTTTTATCTTCTACCTCTGTCTTTGTCTCCTCCTCTTCCTTTTCTGCTTCTCCCCCCTGAAACTTTTTTGCCATTTCACTCACTCCTCCCTTCTCTCTCTCTCTCTCTCTCTCTCTCTCTCTCTCTCTCTCTCTCCGTTCTGTTTTTTCCTCCACAGAGCAGTCGAGGCGAGATGACCTGGAGTCTCTGGGCTACGTACTCATGTACTTCAACCTGGGCTCTCTGCCCTGGCAGGGCCTCAAGGCTGCCACCAAGAGGCAGAAGTATGAACGCATCAGTGAGAAGAAAATGTCCACCCCCATCGAGGTGCTCTGCAAGGGATATCCCTGTGAGTAAAGCCAATTTAAAAAGGGCTTTTGCAATATTTCTGTCTCAGTTCTTCTCAGAAGGCTTGCCACCTCCCCTTGACAGCTTTGAGTCAAATTCCTTGTACAGTATGTGCACACATACTTAGCCAATAACGCAGATTTTTGATTTCTCTCTTGTCTTTCCCAGCTGAGTTCTCCACTTACCTGAATTTGTGTCGCTCCCTGCGGTTCGACGACAAGCCAGACTACTCATACCTGAGGCAGCTCTTTAGGAACCTTTTCCACAGACAGGGCTTCTCCTATGACTACGTCTTTGACTGGAACATGCTGAAGTTTGTGAGTGGCTCATCCAAAATTCAGACCTGTCACGCTCCGTAACGGAACGCTGCGGGCGTCATGCTTTTGCTTGTCTCGCATTGCCAGACCTTCCTCCACAGCGCTGCGGAGGAGGGTCTGGCGAGTCCACACAGCATTACGGGATGGGAGAAAAACGTGCTCTGGTTTATTGGAATTTCTTTAAACCGATCACAATCGTCTTGGGCGCCGCTATGCGCCGGACGGAGCCACGGTGCCTCTGCAAAATAGCCTCGGGAGAGGAACTTGTTTTGGTGGAACATGTGTACGTTCAAAAGTTGTTTTAGTCGTGCAATAGAAAACTCAGATTGGACAGATAGTCTAGCTAGCTGTCTGGATTTACCCTGCAGAGATCTGAGGAGCAGTTAACCATAGTCCTCAGAAATCCACCGGAGTTTAAAATTACAACACAGAGAAAGCGGAAGGTAACGGAAGGAAAAGAGTGACTTCCGGCGGAATTTCTGGCGGCAACGGAGCAATCCCGGAAGAGGAACGTCGTGGATATAGACTATGCTTTTGCAAACTTACTTCCAGCTTTGAGGTTTAAAAGCCGTACGTTCACATTCTGTCCTGTTTCTCTGTTTTTCAGGGGGCCAGCAGGACCGCAGAGGATGGAGACAGAGAGAGGAGGGAGGGAAAGGAGCCGGAGGAGCGAGCAGGAGGAGGCCAAAGAGGAGCTGGGGGTCGAGCTCTGCCGCCTGGTCCGAACCCTTCAGCAGCCAACAGAGTCAGGAACGAGGCCGACGCTGCTCCCTCCAACCCGGCCGCACGTGGGGTCCAGCAGTCAGGTCAGGATGTTGTTCGTGGTTTTGGAGCTCCAGCTGGAACAGACTGAAGGCTTTCAATTCAAACGCGTGTCTATCTGTGTGTGCAGGTAACCGCTCTCCTCAGGCGGGGCGAGCGGAGCGAGCCGAGCGAGAGAGGAAGGTGGCCATGAGGCTTCATCGCGGGGCGCCCGCCAACGTCTCCTCCTCCGACCTGACTGCACGCCTTGACCAATCACGCATCACTGCGTCACAGGTAGATAGATTGTGGCTTTACAGGTTCAGCAAGAAGAAGAAGGGAGTTGCTGCATGTTTGATGCGCATGCCGCTGCAGATTAAGGGACAGTTTCGGCGCAAAATGAACCTAGGGGTTAATAACACATGGGTACAGAGCCGACCGTTCTCTGGGAAATGTTTTCATGCTAATCGAATGTGACCAGTCGAACGACAAACGCCGCGCTTGACCTACAGTATGTTACTGGTTACTGGTTACATGGCGTTCGTCGTTTCCCAAGATGGCGCCTGCCTGTATACGTGTACGGTACTGTCTTTATAAACTATCTTTTTAATAAACTGTCTGTACACTTACAAAGTTCTCAATGCTTTGGTTTACATCTAGGGACCCTCGTTATGCTACCGTGGAAGTGTGGTGCTATTTTGAGCCTTGTTAGTGGTATAGAAATAGCGATTTCTTTTTACTTTTTGCGTGCCCCGACGACTAGCTTTATAAGGTAATTAGCGGTTTGCGATAAAACTGGTCACATTCGATTAGCATGAAAACATATCCCAGAGAACGGTCGACTCGTTACCCATGTGTTATTAACCCTTAGGTTCATTTTGCGCTGGAATTGTCCTTTAAGGTGGCGATTCATAGGGCACAGTGCTAACAAACAGTCACAGTCATCACCTGTTGCAAGTGCAAATTACATGCTTTAGATTTAATGCTGCGTGCACCTAATATTTAGAGTAGGTGGTGACCTCTCATTGATGCAAACTGAAGGGGTTTGTGTGTTTCCTGAATCCTTTTTAGCCATGCTAACGGCCATGCTAGTCGATCGGTCCACCACTCTACTCCAGTTGCAACTGTTGGGCTGATTTCCATGACATGTTGTATAGACATTCATGGTCCCCTGAGGATGAATCCTACTGGCATTGGTGATCATCTTACTTTTCCTGGTTCAGCATGTCAAAGTTTTCACTTACATGTGAAATATCTTGATTTCTATCTACTTGATGGATTGGCACAAAAATTGTGTACAGACGTTTGTGGTCCTTGGATGCTATATCCTCACGACTTCTGTGATTGGTTCGTGACCTAATACCTGCATTACCAAGGCCATTCCCAGGTGGTATGCTAACCCGCTAAACTAAGATGGTGAACATGGTATACATTTGACTTGCTTAGCACCAGCATGTTAGCATTGTCGTTGCGAGCATGTTCGTAAGCTGGAACTCAAAGCACAACTGTGCCAAATTGCATCCTCACAGAGCCGTTAGCATGGCTCTGGACTCTTATTCTTGTTATTTAAGAATTTACAAAACTCAACCGTAAATAAAATGCAGCAGAGATTGCTCTCTTTTCACATGTAGCATTGATTGCTTTTTGTGTGTGAATAAAATGGATCAGAAGGATTTCCCTTTACATTTGACTGCTGACATTGGATTCTCTGTAATGCTTGCAACTCATGTTGATATAAATTCATAATTCATGATGCCAAATTTTGGAGCTAGGAAAATATTCAAACATAATCTACTTGAAATTACCACCACCAATATACTGATGTGAAGAGCTTTTGTTACTGTGCTCAGTTTAAATCTGACATGATACAAACACAGAATAGACTAATCCACCAAGGCCCAAAGCCTCTTATAATCTATAATATGTAATTGGACTCTCTCCAATGCTTCTTCATTTATTAGGGATCATGTCTGCATCCTGCAGTAATGTCACCAGCCGTTCTAAATATCCAGGCTGTCTTTACATCGCTACTCATATAATCTCACATGCACTATAACAATTTGGTGCAGCAGATGTTTCAAATTCAAATAGATATAATCTCAATTTACACTGTGCAGTCTGAATTTGCATACATTAACAATGATCTAGACAAAACCAGCACATTTGCATAATATCCTATGATCTTTGAAAGTTGTAAATAATTCAGTTTAGTTTTAGTAGCCGTCCACTGCTCCCCAGTGAATAAGATGACTTTGTGGTGGTTTTCTGATTTTGGTTTTTCTGAGCTTGCTCTTTCTGGTCCAAACCTTTATTCAGTTCCTGTGCTTCAATTGTCTCTGTGGGTCGACCCATATTCTAAAAATGTTCCCATGCTAGCAGCAAACCCCTGTCAGAGGAAAACCCCTGTGAAACAGCCAACAGGTCACAAATAGCCATATTCTGATCAAATCGCCAGAAAGAAAACTAAACTCAGGATGTAAATCGAGAAGTAAAAGAGCGTACAGGATATGGGCATGGAAGAGCTCAAATTGTAAATACAGTTTCAGGTTTCTGTCGTCTCCCTTTGATCTGCTTCAAGCTTCTCATCTTTCCCTCCACACTCAGGTCAGTGTGCCGTTTGAACATCTGGCAAAGTGAGGTCCTCCTGGCTGGCCCGCAGGTCAGTGGCAGGTATGGACACACACACACACACACACACACACACACACACACACACACACACACACACACACACACACACACACACACACACACACACACACACACACACACACACACACACATTTTTCATGAAAAGTTTTTTTATTCTAGAATTAAAAAGTTGCTATTTTCCCTGTAGAGTGAATGTTGCTGTTCCTCTTGCTATTGCAATCTAAAGCAATGCAGCCACAAATGATGTGTTCACAACTGGGTGTTCACAAATGAATTGGTTAGTTAGGTTTTATTTTGTTTAAGCTATTCTGGAAAATGTAGAAAATCGAAAAAAGACAGAAAATTTCAACACGCTTAACAAAAAAACTCAAATACACTAAACATTATAGACCAAATTGACTGAATGTATCATTGTCACATTAACAATGAAAAAGTATTTGAAGTTGGATGCCAAAAAGTCCATGTCGTAATGCCCTGTATTCACAGGATAAGTCTGGTGTTATACTTTATTTTTCTTATTCTCCACAAATTACAAATTATTGTGTCTGTATCAAAGCCTAATATATCTTATTCATGTGTGCTATAGACCTCCATTGTTGTTCAAAAACTATTTAAAACATCAATGTTGATTAGGAATCGACCGATTTTTTATAGTGCCGATGCCGATTTTTTTTCATCAGCCTTAGCCGATGACCGATACGGGCCTGAATTTGTTTTCAGAATCTGCTCTGCCATTTCTTTAAAATTAATAAACAAAAACACAGATCAGTGTCACTTCTGCAATCATCTTACATTCATATCACCCAAATTATGTGTGCAATGTGCATCATATGGATGGATGCACTGCATATGGTTAACTGTGCAAGGGTAAAAGGCTTCCATCAACATCTACAACACAGCCTTGATGATGCATTGCTTGCTGACATAAGACAGATATAATCAGGTCATCACAAAATGTCATTCGTCAACACATTTAAATAATTTAAGAAAACAATAAACCTGAAAAGAAGCCATTGAAATAAAGTGCTTGATTTGTAATTTAAAATGTCCATGGTACTGGAAGCCTGGCAGGCTTCCAGCACTCTGCTAGTCGGGGAGGGGCAGTGCATGGTCTGCACGTGAACTGCAGTGTCTCCAGCAACACAGAGCTGCCTGTGGACGCCTGTCTGTAAATAATGACAATGAAAAAAACTATCGGCAAACGCAGCAGCCGCGTATCGGCCGATGCCGATACACATAAAAACGCAAATATCGGCCCGGTATATCGACCAGCCGATAAAATCGATCTATCACTAATGTTGATATGCACCTTCATCGCCATGAACTTATATTTTGAGTCGATCCTACATACACAGTAAATAACACTAGGGCATCTAATGTGCTGATGATGAAAATAGTCACCAAAAAATGCGCTATTTACTCCTGTTTGAGTAACCTCTGCTAAAAAAAAACAACTACAAGCTGTTTTAGCCCTTTTTAAAGATGAAAGTATATATTTGTGACCTTCAGGAGGAACCAAGGCTTTGGGATGAACGCCACAGACAGGTTAAAGAAGTTAGAGAGTGTTGGGAGACTGACTCAGACTGAATTGTTTATATAATTTCAAGGAAAATAAAGCATATTTACATTTTTATCCTTTCCACAACATAAAATCTGACATTTCCCTTCTGTGTTTTGTTGTCTTGTGGTTCAGCAGCTGCAGGGTATCAAATACCTCTTACTTTTCAAATGGATGAATGAAAACATGAGTGAGTGGAGGAGAACAAGAGGAGCAGGAGGAAGCATTTCTGACCCTTGAAGAGGGGAAGGAGGCCATTCGTGTGTCTGTCAGTATGCTGTGTGAACAGTGGTGACCGGGGAAGAGCCGAAGGAACACTGAGATGATAGAAACCAGCGGGACAAACAAACTCTTGGCTGGAACCGGACGGTACAGCTTTTTCGGGATGTGGTCAGGGGGGTGGGGGGGAGTGGGTGATACTACACACTGGGCCCGCCCCTCCTTTCACGCATATTCACCTGTCCATCGACTCAACTTGCAGAAAAAACAAAACATCAAAGTGCACAAAACGGACTAAATTTCAGTTATTCTGTGGTTTACACCTGTGATAAAATCATTTAAAATCAACCCGATCATGTTTGAGAGCTACATCTGCTGCTTATGGTGTTCTTGCTTATATTTAAATATGTAAACAACTATGGAGATGAACAGGAAAAAAAAAAGTGTATTCAGGCCCTATCACAAGATGCGACAGGAGAATGCTTGGAAATGGATCAAAGAAAGGATCAGAGGAGGAGGAATGAATTAGAGAGACTGCAGGGAATTTTGTGAATGGGAGCGAGGCTGCTTTTTTCGTCGACAAGTGTCAGTGACCGTCAGTGTGTTATTGTCTTTAATTGTTCGTTTTGCCTTTCAATTTGCTTCAGAGAGCCTGAGGGGCTGGACGAGGGGAAAGGTGACTGTGTATGGTGAATTACCCATGAATCATCACAGAAGACTTGTCCCCAATTAAAACGTTCTCTTCTTCAGCACACTTGTTAGCCTATTGTCTTACCTAGGAAAGCCTAACAAGGAAAACGTGCTTTGCTGAATGTGGAAAGAGAAGAAGGAGGAGGAAGACTGCTTTGAGTTGAGTACAGATTTAAAAGGGACAGCCATGAGGATTGTATGATATGATGAAGCCTAAATCCAGCTTGTAACTCCGGGTCTGAAAAAGACTTGAGAAAGTTATACGACGTTTGGTGGTTTGTTCTTTCCTTTTGCTTTTTGTTTTTGTTTTAGAATATATGTAAAAATGTGTAGATACATTTTTGCCAGAATGTGACAGATTGTGTAAAGATGGAAGCTGGAGAGAAGAGTACTGTTTATTTCCTGACAGCCCTGGGGGGAAAGAGGGATTTGTACCACTGAACTTTAGAGTCCGCCAGAAGTGTGTGTTTTGGTTTCCACTGTGGCAGGCAATGACGGAGAGGTTCTTATTCATATTTGAAGGAGTGTTTTTGACCCAGGCTTGTCAGGATGGACGGATGTCACTGATGGGAAGGAGCTGCCTGATGTCCTGTACATTTCTATCCCATGCTTCGACTTTATTACTATGATATTTGTGTATATTTTCTGAATCAATAAAAATATACACAGCTTATACAGACTTCTAATTGATTGCAAAGTATTTGACCATTCATATTCATTATGTAATGTATTTGTCTTCCTTTTTTTCACATTTCCACCTCATATGCATTTTAGAGTGGCATCTACCCCTTGACCCATTGACATTTCATTTTACACATTCAGCTTAACTTGAACTGAAATTGTTCCTTTTGTACAGTGTATGCGTATCTTTTTAACTTGATTTTCTTTTTATGTGTATGTTGTATGTGTTTATTGCTGCTGTTTCGAGTTCTTTATGGCATTATGTTGTAAAATTCTGCTAGGGTCATTTGATGGTGTGTTTTTTTATACTAATGCGTTGTGTTTCTTTTCTTAAAGGTCCAATGTGTAGGAATTTCTCCCATCTAGCGTTGAGATCATACATCGCAAACCACTCTCTCGCGCCACGCAGTTCAAAGTATGTATTACAGCTACGGTAGCCTTCACGCTTCAAAAAGTCTCTTGCTCTTTTCAATATTCTTTTCCTTTTTCTGGGCGAAGAAGGAGACTCCTGTTCCTGAAATTTGGATTTTGAATACGTGTGGTCCTCCAGGTTTCCTTCCTCAAACTTGGCGGGGCCGGGAAGCTACGATACCCATTAGCAGCATTAGCAGCGCCTGTGAGTTTATCATGGGACAGCGAAAACGCGAAAGGCGGAGCAGTATGTCCTGTATGTCCCTTACCGGCTAACGTATTTCAAGATGGTGCATGAATATGGAGCGTCTACCCAAGGGGGTAAACGTCTGTCAACATCCCGTACCTCCTATGGCGCCATTTTGATGCTACCAAACGATCACCCGCCGTTAGCATTCCATTGACTGCCATTGATTTTGATGTCACTTTGACAGCGAATAACTTTACATCTGAAGCGTTTAAAGACTTTATTTGTCCATTGTTTATTTCACGACAACGTATAAAAGGCTCCATTACCTTGTATCTCACGTTATGGCTCCGTAGCAGACGTTTTTGTAAAAATAGGCTAACGATTGTGTCATAACCACGCGACTTACTGTTGCATAGTAAAGGAATTACCGTATAGTACAGGAGAAGCTCACAGGCAGATTTGACTTACATTAGCTGTTTAAGTTTAATTACTAATGTTAACTAGCATTTCAGTTAGCAATAATTAGCCTGTGCCCATGTTATCTCCTTACATATACCTACGCTCTCCGTCTCTGTAAGATTGGGAATGATTGAGATTTCTCTTGGCACAGCTACCAGAAGACTTCCAACTTTCAGACAGGTTGCTCACGTCACATTTACGTCGTCTCTCTCAGTTGGAGGCTGTGCAGTAACGCTCAGTGCTCACCGGAAAAGTGCTTCTAATAGCCTTCACTGGTCTCCGTCCAGACCAACGGGATCTGTCGGTCCATTATATATTGTCTATGCGTCTACCCCAGTTCATGCAAATGCAAATGTAACATTTCAAGCCAAAAGGAATACTTTTGGTGGTGGTAAATATTCATGAAAAAGGACAAGTTGGTGAACGGGCAACACAGATTTTGATAATGAACAACTAAACACGTCACACACTGGACCTTTAAGATAGGAGTCCTCATATCTGATTGCCTGTGTAAATCAAGGCAAGGGAAGTTTATTTGTGTAACACCTTTCAACAACAATTCTTTACGTAAGACAGAAATGTATTAAGAAAATAAATATAAAAAAAGAAGACGCAAGGCACAGGTCAATTTAAAAAGCATAAAACATACAAATAGGATTATAAAAAGAGTCAAACTAATTAAGATGGGGAATGGGGACCTGTCCCAGACGATCTAAGGGTTTTCGAAAAGCTGAAATTGGGACTTTTTTTTTGTATTTAAAAAGTCGGATTCATTTATTTATCTGGTAATTATATTTCCTGCAACTGTTTTTTGAGTTTCTGAGTGCCCCAACTTTATGAGAGTACAATAAGATGTTGCTGGAGGACCTCTTTAATGTTTTAAACCAAAGCCCCTAATTGTACCAATAGTTGGCCTTGCATGTCCTAGGAAAAGAAATGAAAAACAAGGCTCAAACTATTTATTTTTTTAAATTGAAGTTACATGCAGTAGGCTACTGAAAAAGAACAGTATAACATAACAAAATTACCAGTTAATATTATGGTTAGTATTTTATGCCCACACAGGACAAGAAGTCGTAAACTAATAACTCGTCAATGTGTGGAAGCTTGTGGGCTTATGGGCACCTTACATACATCAATGCTTTTACACATCACCCACATTGCCACTGCTGATGTAGCCTACCTTTATGTGCTGTACCCATGGATGTATTAAGAGAATGGCTGTACCGAGAATAGACCAATAGACCCGCGCATACTCAGTGTCCAATGAAAAAAACCCGCCTTCTTCCGGGTTATTAATGGTAGTCTGTGTGTGATTGGCTGAGCCGGCTCGTTCTTTGTGGTGTGGGCGGAGCTCCTCTGATCTGCAGTTAATCCGACAGGATTGGTTTGAAGTCAGCGGAGTGGAGAAACAGGAGCGGAGAGGAATGACGGAGTTCACTGTTCTAACTCCAGAAACACGGACTTTAGACGATGTTAATGTACAGACAGGAGTACTAAAAGGATAATATATAAGTGTTTAGACATGAGAGACTAACTTTGGAGGTGAGTTTTTCGGGGAGACGCAGGAGTTGACGGGGCAGTCCGCCGAGGTCTCAACATGGATGTCCGGGGAGCAACGGTGCGGCTCTGAGGAGGAATTAAGGCCGTTTCTGGGTTATTTCTGTTCGCGAGTCTGGCGGAGCTGAGGAGGATTTAAAAATCAGCAGCCTATTTACCAGGTGAGCCTAGCCTCTAACACAGGTTAGAAATACTTTGCTTTTAACACTTTTTTTTTTTAACCTGACTAATAAAGTGTCTCTTTCTCAATTCTAGCTTTAGAATTCTAGTCTGAATTGTTGCGGCTATAAACTAAGGTAAGTCTTTTCAAGCGTTGCTATTTACGGTTGATTTATTTGAATTTGACTGTCGTTTCATGTTATTCAAACATGTTTATTGAGATTTACCAGCAGCATTAATTGACAGCTGTAGGGTACAATAAAAGCACTTATATGGAAGTAATGCTAAAGCAAAGAAAGACAGAAGTGGTCAAATGTTTTGGATGCTTTCTGTTGGATGGACCCCAGTTTTGCTGCTGCTGCTGCTGTTGTTGTTGTTGTTGTTGTTGTTGTTGTTGTTGTTGTTGTTGCTTCAACCAGTATTCTAATCCAACATGGCTAACCCATAGCATTACTTTTTATGAGTTATAAACACACCCCGTCTGCCCCCCCATCGCCCCTTTCCATCTGTTGCTTTGCTTTATTCCCTCTGTCTCACTGATATATTATTCCTCTAAGTGTGTGTGTGTGTGTGTGTGTGTGTGTGTGTGTGTGTGTGTGTGTGTGTGTGTGAGAGTGAGAGTGAGACTCACAGACTTTTGCCTTTTAAATGAAACCCACAGATGCCCCTCTGCTTCAGCACAGCATAATTTCGCTGTCACTGGCATTGTGTGTGTGTGTGTGTGTGTGTGTGTGTGTGTGTGTGTGTGTGTGTGTGTGTGTGGCTGCTGATGCCTTCACTTCTCCTTGTTGACATGTAGAGCTGCTGATCCCTGGCAAACTAATACAAATGACCTCTCTCTCTCTCTCTCACACACACTCCCCCACACACACACACACACACACACACAAAACACTCCTCTCAGCCTCACATATAAAAGTGTGAAAGCAGTCTAATTTCATTTCATCGTACCACCAAATTAAATCACTTGGTTTTAATGTAATTAGTGTTGTAAAGAAAGAGGTGTGTGTGTGTGTGTGTGTGTGTGTGTGTGTCTGGCAGACGAGATGTGATCAGTCAGAAATGAAGGATACCATCTCTCCCCATGTCTCTCGTTCTCATCCAGTGACCATTTTTAGCACTTATGTCCACTGTTTTGTTATTTCAGTCCTGTACGCAAGCTGTCTGTCAGCATACAAGAACAAACGTGCCCAGAGCACTAGACAGTGTCACCTTAGAGACGGTGACAAGCTGCAGCTTACGTAACGTGTCTTCTGGCCACTTTAAGTCCAGTCATCTTCAGCTGCAAGTGGACGCGGCAGCATATATGACGTCTTTTTGTCCATCCTGAGCTAAATTTGGTCAGGCTGAAGGCGGTTGATTCTTGTTCGACTCACTAGTCCAATATGGAAAGACATGAATATCAGAGGTGGGGAAAACGTTCCCAAAATTGTTTTTTCGGTCCATTCTGTTGTTTTGAGTCTGTTTTTGTTTTCTTACTTCAGAAGATAACTGGACACATCCAGGTTTTTAGAGCACATGTGGAGTTTTGATTGCAGAAACATTTCAGTGATTGAAAACCTAACTTAGCTTTAAATACCAGGGTTGGTTTTTCGTCCTGTGAATGAAACAGCATTTTCTTATAGAGCTCACCATTTTGCCTCAATGTTTAATTATCATACAAGGAGGAATCACCGAAGCCTAAAAACACCAGAATGCCTTGCAGCTAAATGACACGTTGCTTTCTGTTAACTTGGAGAAACGGTGGAGCGTGTGTGAGTTACAGCTGAATAGTAGATGTTTGGGCATGTAATCTGGCAGCGCTCAAATGGCATTCTGGAGATGTAGGTTAGTTCCAAAAATCTAATCTTTCCATACAGTCCCACACAGATACATTATACAAATGAGACACACACACACACACACACACACACACACACACACACACACACACACACACACACACACACACACACACACACACACACACACATACATCCTTGACTCATGGCGTAATGTTGACCTGCAGTGTATCTGTGTGTCCTCTATCTATCAGGCTACATGTGTCTCTGATTACACATTACATTGATAACAGAATGTGTGATCCATATTCCAGGTTGATGATTACTAGTGGAAATGGATGCTCATTCTCAACAAATTGTGTCACAGCGTAGTCACTGTTAGAAATGTTAGAATGTACACACGCACGCACGCACGCATGCACAGACCCCTTATCTTTGTTCTGTGTCACTTCCAGATGCTAAAGCTGATGAGGCGAGACGTGCCGCTCTCAGAAAGGCTGGGGGATGGCGCTCCTCTGGCCGCAGCGCCCGGCCCCCTGCCAACGGCAGCCCCAACGGGCCCCAACATTTCATGGCTCCCTGAAGCCCCACTGCTGAGCCCGGACCAGCCTATCTTCCTCATGACTCCCGCAGCGCAGGCTGTGTCTGGCTTCTTCGTCTGGACCGCACTCATTCTCACCTGTCACCAGGTAACCGCTTCCAACCAGCAGCAGGAGGAGAGAGAGAGAGAGAGAGAGAGAGAGAGAGGCGGTCCAATCATCATGTCTTTAATTCTACTTGATACTGTTTTATTTACTCTTACTAAATGTAAACTAGATTTGGAAGGCGTGTGCGTGCGTGTGGTGTTTCCTACAGGTTGAGAATTGACTTGTGGTGGTGGGTGGCGCAGGATGTGATATGGCGGCAGCTTGCCATCTTTGTTTGACTAGCCATCACATGGCGTTTTATGAACTATTTATTGAAACAAAATGACTAGCTACATAACAAGATCATTTAGAAAGAAATAAGTATTTGCATATAAAACAAACCAGACCAGAAGATGATACAGATGGAGTGTAGCTGTGCTTTATCAACTAAATCTGGTTGGTTTGTCAAATAAAATGTATGGTTCTGCAGATAAAATACGTGATTGACGTTACCCAGAGCTGAAATGTTGTATTAACAACTTAACCTTAAACCCCTCCTATGACCCATAGTGAAAATGTTATTATAAATCTCAACACTGGTTGTGTCCGAAATCACATACTCTGCACTACACGCTCAACATGTATACTATCGTTCAACATACTCTTTTGTAAATAAAACCGTAGTGTGTATCTTTTTGGATGCGCGCAGCTGTAATTTTCAAAGTCACCTCCTGAGAGCCTCCTTGCTTTTCGAGACGCGTAACCGTGGTAACCCCTGCCGAGCTCAGCTTCAGCGGCATCGCCAGATAATGCTTAAATGACTGAAAAAGGTAAATAACTAGACTAGCAGACGTTTAAATATGGAGAAACGTAAATGAAAGCGTTTTAGACGTTACAGATCTGCCTCAGTTGCGGTCCGTTTGTTTCATTGTTTCAAATGTTGTCGTTACTACCGCATTGCATTGTGGGATACTTATGCCGGTGTAGTGTCCAGTGTTTGCATACTGTAATATCTACCGGAAATAGTATGCAAGATTTTGGTCATATGCACGGCGCTAAAGTTTATGAGGGGGAGGGGCTGGAGGCCACTGGTCTGTGTGTTTTAATTGTTAATTGGAAAAAAATGTAATTCGGATTTTATCCACCTGGGTGGGTATCAATCTACCTGGGTGGGGCCCCCAAGTAGAACCTATGGATGGGAAACACTGGGGTGTGTTTAATGCACAAATGATGTCATCCAGCAAACACACAGACCTGCTCAGGCCCAGAGAAGGGCAGGGGTTGCTTGGCAACATCCCTCGGCAGGTGTTTGTGATACAGAGCACACACACGCACGCACACACGCACGCACGCGCACACACACACGCGCGCGCACACACACGCAAAGGTGAAACTTGATCTAGGTGGATGACAAGCCTGTAGAGTTTTTTTTTCACACTATTCCTGGTGGACGATGTAGGTGAGGTAATGTATTGCCACGCTGACCAGACAGCAAAGGGACATTAATGATACACTGTATAAAAATCTGAATATTCTCAAGAATCTGTATCCTCATAATGACATATAATTACAAGTTTCTTTTTTAGTTTCCAAGTCCTTTTTTTTTTTTGTAAAGCTCCCAAAGCTCTGCTCCAGCCTAACTTGTAGACTCGCTACACAAGTGTCTAAGCCCTTTGTTCCAGGCGTACTCGTCTACAGCCATAGTAAGAACAGGGAAGCCGCTTTTCTTACTTATGCCACAAAGCTATATGAAATATGTTACTTTTTTAATCTAGCCTTTAGCACCTTACGCGTCGTTTTATTCCGACGCAGTGCAGATGTTTTTAAATTTTCGTTTTCTGTCAATATTTCAAGTGTCTCTTCTGTCTGTCCCAGATCTACATGCACCTACGTTTCTACAGCTCGCCGGGGGAGCAGCGCCACATCGTACGGATCCTCTTCATCGTTCCCATCTACGCCTTCGACTCTTGGCTCAGCCTCCTCTTCTTCACCAACGACCAGTACTACGTGTACTTTGACACCGTCAGGGACTGCTATGAGGGTAAGGACGTGGTTTTCGTCTTCGTCCTCCAGTTCTGTCCCGTCACAGCTATTAAGCTATTAGTTATTAATTCCACTGAGTAGTATTAATGCCAGTGATTCAGCAGACAACTGGGGCGAGGGCACAAAATCGATGAACTGTCAGCTTTGACAGTACAGTACACAAGAGAACCTCTTGCTTGTTGAATACCGTTTTGGGACCTGGAATAAAGACCGATCTAATGGCTATTTTTTTTTTATTCCATGGATAGATTTTTAAAATCCTTTCCACCACCTGGTTTTGATATTATTTTGAGTTGAGTTAGTGCGACTGAAATCTAGGAGAAAGGATGTAAGCAATGGCTTACTGCTCACTGTGGAATATGGACGGTGTTTATTTATGTCCGGGCAGAAAAGTTGACGGTGAGCTGGCAGCTTTGCTGAGCGGATGGGTGACGCAAGCACAACAAACGCTTCCTGGTGCTTTGAATCTTGGACGACCCTTACATCGTTGAATTGGCAGAAAGGCAGCCGACCGCCTCCGCTCCTCCTTTCTCCAGAGTTGTGACGTTCAGGATAGAAATAGTCCACTCACTGTGAGTGACACTTAGCACAGGCGTCAAGTCTCGTGTCAGCGAATGGATGATGTCACATGCATTCAACTATGGAGTGGAGGCGCTCTACGGCTACATCCAAACTACTCTGACAGACGGCTCTCCTCCTCCTCCTCCTCGTTTTTTCTTTCCTCCTTCTCTCTTGTCATTATCCTTCCTCCCTTCGCTGTTTCCTCCCGCGCCTCCACCTCACTCTCAGCTGAGTCTTTTTCTTATTGTCCGCATCTTCTCCTTTCTCTTCCTCCTGTTTGTCTTCCCCTTCCCACGATGCCACTGCTGAGCCCCGCCCAGATCTTTTCCTGGGCAAGGATGGCCGACCTGTTGCATGGCAACCGCGCCTGCAAATCTTTCTCATCAACCAGAGTGGCTGCATCAGATAATGAGTTTCTCTTGACCAAACTTACTGCAAAAGTTCCCATTCTCATTGTATGTAAGGCCTACTGTATCGCCTTGGCAACTGGCACTGCCGCCGGGGTCCGTGGAGAGAAGGGAAGGAGCATAATGGTAAACAGCTGAGACACAGAGAGAGCCAGTTCTCACCACTCGGCTCTGTACGCTAGCTGTTGTTAAAGTCAGACTGTGAACTGGCCTTTATGGAATCTTATTACCTAAGTATTGTCTAACAGGAGACTGACGTCAGACAATAGACCACAGAAGGCAGTGATCAAGTTCGTGTGTGTGTGTGAGAGTGTGTTTGTGTGTGACAGAGCTGAAGTCAGAGTGAGAAAAGGAAAATATAATAACTCCGCAGCAGATAACCGACGTAACACGAGCCATTGCCAGCAGTGCAGCTGCTTTGAAAATCAGTGTTGTGACACAACACTGCAACACACACAGACATCCTCCTGAAGCTTTTACACGCACGCACGCCCGCACGCACGCACGCACGCCATGGCAAACACCCAGGATACATCACATATTCACAACTAACTGATATACACCCCTCACGCCAACCTTATTTTACCTCACATGCACGGTCTTCTTGAGATGAGAGAGTGTGTGTGTTAACAGGATTAGTCTGGCTGTGTTTTCATGAGCCCTTTGGTCGTCCTCACCCTCTCCCTGAAGCAGCACAGAGGAGAGATAATCCACCGGTCACAGGAGACAGGCAGGTGAAGATCAGTCACACGGTGCGTGCGTTTTGATCTTCTAGCCTCGTGAGATCAGGCTTGAGATTCTCGCTCAGGAAGTGAAGATGTTTCTGCAGCTTGAGGCCAGAAACAAATTCCTACCATCATTTAGGTTAAGTGTTGATTGTAGAGGGACGATTTATGGTTAGGCTTAAGCTTGTGTGAGCCAGTGAAGGGTCCTCCGAAGGATGGAAACACAATCTGTGCTTTCTGTTCATTATTTTGTTACATATTGGAAAGCATTTTATTGAATCTGAATCCATTATCAAATTCATTTAGGTTTAGCACCTAACAGTTTTAATTACCAAACTCAATAGTTAAGAATTAAAACTCAAAGATTAATATCCAAAGAACTAAAACTCAAGTTGTATCAGGTTATGTGTGCTGTTTAGCTAAATTGCTTTGTGTATGGTTGGCCATTGCTCTTTGCCAGTGGTGTAGCACAGAAGCCTAGTCTCTGGACCTGTGCAGCCTTAGGCGTGATTTATACTTCTGCGTAAAATCTACGCCGGGGCTACGTCCGTAGGTACGTGGAGACACGGAACACGTCACGGCGACGCATGTCGTGTCTTGGCAGCGTTGCATTTCCCCCGACTCGTTTCCTGGTTCTCCTTCTCCATAAACAACATGAAATCAAGGAGAGGCTTCACTTTTCCTGCTGCAGATTTCCCACCGTGGTCAGAAATAATATGACTCTAGAGTCGCTACTCGCTCCAAACCTAATCGCTGTCACTCTCTACCTTCTCCCTCGCTCTACCACACACTACCCCCACACACACACGTGCCGGCTCGACGCACACACGCCAACGCACAAGTATAAACTTGAGGCCACTTACGTAGGCTAAGGCAAAAGCTCTTGCGTGGAGCCTCCGCAGAACCATAAATCACGCTTTAGTAGGCCTCTTCACCCTTTTGATACATCCACTCTAATGTCTGTACATATAACTGATTCAGCGTATTGTATAGTTAATGTATTTACAACACATTAGTAGACAAAAATTCTAACTTATAAGTAGTAGTGTTTCCCCTATATACGTATAGGGAATCCACGCCAAGCTAGAATGTTTTTTTTTTTCTGTCAGCAGGACTATCGAGGGTCTGTTCTCTAAACTGCTAAAGTCAGCTTATCAGCATGTGATTATAAGGTAACAGATTCATTTGGCATGCAGTTAACACGGCAGTCAGATTTTTATTTTATTTTTTAACTCCTGGGCCGGCATTTGCTCCTGGCGTTCTTCACCACTGTTTTGGAAGAATGAAATAACAGGAGTAACCGCTTTAAAAGTGACCTCTTTTCTTTTTAAATAAGTGCTGTGCGGTGGATCTAATTCGGGCAGACGTGAGGAGTGGTTCACGTGGATTTTCGAAAAGTAACCGATAAATTCAAAGAAACTACAAAGGGTTAAGTTTGAGAACCGGAATTTGACGCTGGTCTTTCTGGTTGTCCACAGTTCATCTCCACCACCAGCTCACGGTCAGCAAGACACTTGAGCCTGACGTATCTCCTTTCCAGAGCGTAGAAACCCGCCTCATAAGCAAACTGCTCTGGGGTCTCCAGCGCTGCTATAGTCGGTTCCATTTCCACATCCAGCACATAGTCTGCTGAACAGCAGACACAGGACGTGCCAGGCCAAAGCCAAGAAGTTTGACTTGAAGTGTTGAAGTTAAGGCACATATGATCTTTGTCGAAGAATGAGAAGACCCTCCCAATGTTGCAAGAATCTCGATCCAGCCTGTTTCTCCTCTTGCCTGTCAAACGATGGCAGGGTGGTCTCAATGGCGACTGCCTTGTCTGTGACATTTTTAAGAAACGGCATGGTGTCTTGCTGAAACAGTCGAACGTAACGTGATTGGTCCGTACCCAGCGTTATCAGCTACAATCAGCACAGTCTGGAAAAACGTCACACACAAATAACAAAGGATTCTGCAATAGGTTTGCTTGCAGATGTCAAAGCAAGTATGACAGGAAGTGATGTGTGTTTGTGTGACTGTTTGGGGGAAGGGTCGGGGGATCTGTGGGTGACTGAGTGATTCACCTGCTGTACCTTTTGTGGTTTTAAAGTTTAAACAGTTTTCTCACAGTTTCCAACTGCAGCTTGACTATTTTATAGGCTATACAACAAGTGCTGTTAAATCTGTTTTCACACAGGCTACATACAGTTGAAATGTGTTTGACACAATTATAATTAATGTGACAATTTGAAGATCATAGCTCAAAGCAGCAATCCAGTGAACACTTGACTTGTCACGGACAGTAGGAAAAGCGCAGGTTGTAGATTATTAGATGAATGATTGATGATGGCTGAATTCCATTCCGCTGCTTCAGTTTCAGGGTCGTGGTAGTGTGCATGCTGGCTCACTGTCACACTGTCATGACTTACTGGCACACTTGAATTCAACAGAGCCATCTTTAATGCAGTTAGTAATATTGTCCTACAGTGGCAAGTTAAAAATAAAAGTGAAGTTAAAAAAAAAAAAAAAAAAACAGGTCTATGAAGGGCTTTTCAAATGAGTTATAATATAATCACTGCTTCAAGCTGCAAAATGTATTTTTGTTGTTGTTGTTGTCAAGACCCATAATGGAAAACAACCAAAAAATAATTGCAGAATCAGTTATTGGAAAAGAAGAAGAAAAAAAAAAAAAAAAACTAGCTTTATAAATATTTTCTCATGCATACTCACTTTTATTAAAAGGTGAGTATAAAATTCCAAACTCAAGCCAAGAGCCAAACAGTGAAACCTCTTGGTGGCTTGTGAAGGGCTCCCGTGATTACACAAAATAAGTAAATAATAATAGAGATCATAACAACCAACCCTTTCTCTCCTTGTTTTTCCCCCCCCCCCCCAGCGTTTGTGATTTACAACTTCCTGAGTCTGTGCTATGAATACCTGGGAGGAGAGAGCGCCATCATGGCTGAGATCCGAGGAAAACCCATCGAGTAAGTCTCCTGTTCTCTCCCCCCCCCCCCAGCTGAAGGGTTAGATTCTAACAGGCCGTGGAAAACCCCAGCATGTAACGAGGGTCTTGGATAAGCAAATGTGTTTATGTTCAAAGCAATTATTGCACATATTTTCCTTTTTTTTTTTTTTAACTGCTCTTCTTTTCACTCACACTCAATTCACCAGAATTATCAGAAACTGCATCAAGGGCGCCCGGATAGCTCAGTTGGCAGAGCGGGCGCCCATATATAGAGGCAGCGGACTCGGGTTCGACTCCGACCTGCGGCACTTTGCTGCATGTCATTCCCCCCTCTCTCTTTCCCCTTTCATTTCTTCAGCTGTCCTGCCAAATAAAGGCCTAAAAATGCCCCAAAAAATAATCTTTAAAAAAAAAACCCCGTAATCTTGGGTTTTGTCCCATCAGGTCCAGCTGTATGTACGGTACCTGCTGTCTGAGGGGCAAGGCCTACTCCATCGGCTTCCTGCGCTTCTGCAAGCAGGCCACTCTGCAGTTCTGCGTGGTCAAACCGCTCATGGCCGCCGTCACCGTCATCCTGCAGGCCTACGCCAAATACAAGGACGGAGACTTCAAGTAAGTGCTGCAGACAGCAGAGGTAGACAGGAAGGTCTATCAGCTGACCCTGGCTTGACCTCTGGGTTCATGTATTGCTTCTGATTGGTGGAGCTGGTACTGAAAACCCACGAGTAGCAGCTGCGTCGCAAAAACATAAAATGCAGTACAGAAAATCAGTTACCAAAGATGCCATCAGATTTAGACAAAAAACGGGAACTTGTGGCTTATTCCCTTTTTTTTTTTATTTATTTTTTATTTTTAGATGAATTGATTGTCCCAGACTGATCGTCGCCCCCCTCCCTTACTCATCTCTAATGGGAGATTTATTTAGGCTTTCAGCCCGACCTGCAGCAACAGCAATCGGAACAAAACCAACCGACGAGTCAACACCAACACCACTAACGCCGCTCTCTCCGACTTCTTCTTCTCTCCACAGTGTTGCCGGCGGTTACCTGTACGTGACCATCGTCAACAACATCTCGGTTAGCTTGTCTCTGTACGCCCTCTTCCTCTTTTACTTCTCCACCAGGGAGCTGCTCAGCCCGTACAGCCCCATGCTCAAGTTCCTCATGGTCAAGTCCATCATCTTCCTGTCCTTCTGGCAGGGTACGCACGGCATGCTTTTTTTTTTTGTTGATTCACACATACTGTACGTACGTGAGGATAGTTTTTATCTTCATTATGTACCGTCTTATCATTTTTGGGTGTCAGGCGTGTTGCTGGCCGTCCTGGAGAAGTGCGGGGCCATCCCCGAGATCGACTCGGTGGAGGTGACGGTCGGCGAGGGCACGGTCGCCGCCGGTTATCAGAACTTCATCATTTGCGTCGAGATGTTCTTCGCGGCGCTGGCTCTGCGCCACGCTTTCACGTACAGAGTCTACATGGACAAGAGTCTGGACTCCCAAGGTAACACCACGCCAGAGTTCTCTGCATGTGTCTTACGAAAGGAAAGATCGGAAATATTCAAAAATAGCGTTTTGTCTCCATTTCTTTCCATCTGTTGCATGTCACTTTTTTTTACACTCTTCTGTCCATCACTCGTGTTTTTGTTTGGGCCGGTTTCTCCACCTCCTTCTTTATTTGTCTCTTTTTCTTCTCTGCTGTGCCATAAAGGACCTGTTCCTACATACGGAGAGTTTGGTAGGTTTAACCACTGATGCTGCCCTTCTCACATCTTTTCAATCAGTTTCGGTTTTTGTTGTTCTTTTTTTTTTTTTTATTTATTTTTTTTTTCTTTCATCCAAGGATTTTAATGTGATTGAATCGTTCCCATCCTCTTTACCGGTCTACATCACTGCGAAATGAACCATTTTCCCTTTTTATTCCCTCTCTCTAACTCACATCCACTGTCCCTTCACAATTCTCCTCCACCCATTCCCTCCTTTTGTCTCGCCGTTTAACATCCCTCTAAATCACCTGTTCTTCTCTTGTCTCTGTTTTTTTTTTTTTGTCCTTTTCATTTCCGCTCCCACCCTTCTCTCCTTTTGTACTAAATCACTTCCCTTCTCCCTCTCCTCTGACTCTATTCTCTCTTCTTCTCCTTTCTCCCCTCTCCATTTGATTTGCCACATCGCTGCCTAAATCACCATAAACTCACCCTCCCATAATGTTTTCCCTCCTTTTTATCTTTTTATTTTCACTCCTGTCCTTCCTTTCCTTTTCCCTCCCTTAAATCACTCCTGGGCCTGTCTACACCCTGTATGTCCTCTCCCCCCTTTCATCTTCCTTTTAAACCCCATTTCCTCTCTTCCACCTCTTCTCCTAACCGCTAACTCTTCGGTCTGGTCCCCCCCCCCCCGCAGGCCGCTGTGCCCCTATGAAGAGCATCTCCAGCAGCCTGAAGGAGACCATGAACCCGGGAGACATGGTCCAGGACGCCATCCACAACTTCTCCCCGGCCTATCAGCAGTACACCCAGCAGTCCACGCTGGAGCAGGGGGCGCCGCCGCCCGTCTCCCGCACGCACAGCGCCGTCAGCGGCCGCGGCGACACGGAGAAGACCCTCCTGCTGAGCTCCGACGACGAATTCTAGAGCCGAGACTGTTTTTAACGGCGGACGGTACTTTATCCTCCCGTGCAGCCGGCCCCCTTCAGTGTGTGAACGGGTTAGAGAGGTGTGTATTTGAATGTTCCAGTTATGGAGACCGATCGTGGATGCAAGGATCTTCCTGCATTACCGTCTTCACCCACACCCCGAGCCGTCTTTATTTTAGCGGGAACACTTGAAGCTGATTTGCCGATTAAACCCTTGGCCAGAAAATGAAAAGGCTCGTGTTGGGTTTTCAGGAAAGTTTGTGAGTCACACTCTTACGTACTGAATCATACTGAAAAGTTTCCTGGCTTGGATTAGAAGCTTCATTTCACATTTCAGCTCAGTCATGTGGCAATGCAATCATCCTAATGGATGTTCTATTTCTTTTTTTGTCCTGGGCCTGGATTGGTTTGCATTTTGAACACCCTGTTGTTGTTGTTGTTGTTGTTTTTTAGGTAGTCATTGTGTTCATCAAGCCATGCAAATCCTTTTGTGAACTTAGATCCAAATTTGCAACAATTGAACAAATAAGTCGGTCTGCAAGTACATTCATGTGCTTCAAACGGAAGCTGTTTTTCAGAAGAAATGGGCCATAAAAATGTTTTACAACAAGTCATAAAACTGAACATAGATGACATTGTATGTGAGCTGGGGAGACCCTAGTGTATTGTGGGATTGAAGGGACACCCTTCACTGCAGTGTGGGGATGGATTTAAAGGGAAACTAAGCGGGGGGGGGGGAGACCACGAGTTAATGTCAGTTGTATGGATCAGGAGAGCAGATTATAGATTATACAGTAGAGCTGCTCCAGGAGGAGACGAGCAGCAGCATCGGAGCCGGTCAGGATTACGCCGGGGTTACTGGGCCGTCATCTGAGTGGCCCGGATTAGAGTTAGTGGCGGTTGGCTCAGGGAGAGTAGACCTCTGCAGGACCCAATGTAGGTTAACTGGGCTGAGGGGAAAACAAGAGAGGAATATAGGTCAGTAGAGGAGCTTCATCGAATGAATTAAAGCTTTTCCTTTTGATAATACACATTTGAAAAACCCCAGAAAGGATTCACACACACTCATTTCTTTGACTTTCAATTTGTTTCAGTCATTTCACTTTAAGTAGTGCATTTTCAAATATCCACCCATTTCACAACCTTAAGTTCCCGATTGGCCAGATCCTTGAGGAAGACTAAAATCCATCCAAAGCAGATGTGTTTCTGCACTGGCCCTGACACTCACCCACTGTAGTCACTTCTTCGTCAGCCAATCGGGTTTCAGTATTGTACTTTTTTTTTAAATTTTTTTTGCTTGTAAGTCGTAAGCTTAGCTTCAGTTTTTTTGCGCATTTTACAGTTCTTATCCTGAGCTAGTTGAAAGCTTAAAAAAAAAATCCCTGAATATTAGCACAATAATATGGGGAAATATATTACGTCTACCCACATTTTTATTTTATGCATTTACAGTCCATATTCTCTCAGTTAAAAATAACATGTAATGTGTAAAACTTGTTACAGTTCTTCCACTTGGATGCTCTTCTGTTTCTTCCAGGCAGTCTATTTTTTTTTTCTTTCTTTTTCGATTTAACTTCACCGCAGGCAGAGCTGGTTATTTGTTTGACGCATAATTGAAGTTCTTGAGTCATGGGAATGAGTCATGGCGAGTCTGCCGACGTGTTTTACTGCGAGTGCTGCCACCGCTCTGCTGTGGCGCCGTGTGAACACCAGGGGGCCGCGTGGAGAACACACGTGGACACATTCCCACTCTTATCAACAGGCAGACAGGCTCTTAACACACACTTTAAGCTTGGTGCACGTGTGTAACTGCTTTGTCTGAGCCCTTTTTTTTGGTGGGGGTCTTCAACACGCCCCAGCCTCAGACAGTGGTCATGGGTCTTTGTTTTTATTTCTGCTTCTGCCTGACATAATATTGGTTTTAAATAGGACAGAAGCCATGTCTGTGCACAGGAGCAGTGTCCTATTTTTAGACTTTGCTGAGTGTTGTCTTTGGTAATTGAGTTGCTGCATTTAGACATGGATACATTATTTTTAACATAACTGAGCTTCATCCCTCTACAGACCCTGTATTTCTTTTATAAAAGCACTGGCCAGTTGATTGTGTTGCAATTACGGTACACTACAGTTTCTTATCTATATAAATGCATTTTAATGCTGAACCATTGAATGACCGTGCCGATATTTTTTGTGTGTTGGTTGGTGTGCTTTTTTGGACATTTTCATGCTACAAAGTGAAGTCTTACCAGGGTGGAAATGAACCGATGCAACCGATGTTTTTTATTGAATTACAGCTCCTAAAGGCAGGTTTCCAATTTGAAAGCAAAGTAGACAGTATATCCATTGTACTGCACTTTGAATGCCATTATTCACTTTCGAGCTTCTTCCTCTTTCTCTACGTCTTCATTATCTGGTGATGTGCTGATGAATCTAGGAAATGCTGCAGATGTAAATATAGCTTTCAGTGCTGTCTACAGGAGGAGGGGTGATGTATGTGGGAATAGTCGTATATGCTGTGAAGATGGAGCGCAGTAGAAGAAAATACCTACTTTTGTATTTTTTCTTACTAACTTGTCTTTTTTTTTATTTCACATGACTGTTTTTGGTTTCTAGTTGTTTGTATATGATAAAGCTGCTCATGATGCTATTATTTCATGTCAAATGGAGAAATACCTGCAGATATATTAAAAGATATTTAGTCTAAAACAACTTTTGTACATACACAAGTTCCTTCCCGAGGCTATTTTGCAGCGGCTAAGCGCAGAGCTTATGACAATTTGTGATTGGTTTAAAGAAATGCCAATAAACCAGTTTTTCCCCCATCCCAGAATGCTGTGTGGACTTTGCCAGACCCCCCTCCCCCTCCCCCCCGCAGCGCTGTGGAGGAAGGTCTGGCAAAGCGAGACTAATGAATATTTAAATGTTATTCATTTCAAATATCTCCCACTTCACTGGAAAGTTCATTCTCAGGGTCGAGTTTCCACATCACTTCTGTTCCATAGTTAGTTAGAGTTGCATACTGGACCGTGATTGGCTGTAAACTGGTGATGTGATGTCACAAAGTTCTTAAGGTATGTGTTTGTCCTAAACTCAGATTTAACGTGAGCGAAGAAACTTCCTCCCTTCAGCAGATGAATGTGAAAACAAACTCCTACTCCCGCATCCTTCTGTACTGAGAAGCTCAAACATCCAGGTGAAGCAACAAGGAACAACGGCCACGTTTGGAGTGGAGGGAGACTTTAAAGGTCCAGTGTGTAACGTGTTTAGTTGTTAATTATCTAAATCTATGTTGCCCGTTCACAAACTTGTCCTTTTTCATGAATATTTTCCACCTCCATCAATTCCTAGTATTCCTTTTGGCTTGAAATGTTACATTTGCATTCGCATGAACTGGGGTAGACGCTCCATATTCAGGCGCCATCTTGAAATACGTTAGCCAGTGAGGGACATACAGGACATACTGCTCCGCTTTTCACTTTTTCGCTGTCCCATGATAAACTCACAGGTGCTGCTAATGCTGCTAATGGGTATCGTAGCTTCCCGGCCCCGGCGAGTTTGAAGAAGGAAACATGGAGGACCTAGCCTCGTGAGACCGTCCTGATCTCGCGAGCTCCAGTTTTCTACTCTCAGATCAGTCTAGCATCTTGAGATAGAGACAATTTGGAGCCGTTCGCCAAACGACTGACCAATCAGCGTTGGTTTTGATGCGGGTTTAGGTGTGACGCAACGAGAAGCGTCTATCACCAACATAGGTGGTGATAGACAGATGGTTTATCCAATCAGCTAACCAGTAGTTTCACACCTTCCCAAAAGTTCTCCAACGGTAAGTTCCCAGATGGATATGCCGAGCAAATGCGAAGCAATCCATCTGGTGGAGTCAGGTTATGGAGGACCACACGTATACAAAATCCAAATTTCAGGAACAGGAGTCTTCTTCTTCGCCCAGAAAAAGGAAAAGGATACTGAAAAGAGCGAGAGACCGGCTTTTTGAAGCGTGAAGGCTACCGTAGCTGTAATACGTACTTTGAACTGCGTGGCGCGAGAGAGATGATTGCGATATATGATCTCAACGCTAGATGGGAGAAATTCCCACACATTGGACCTTTAATGTATCTTCAGGTGTTGTCTTTGCAGTACTGTAAACCCTTTTTTTTAACAGTGAATTCCATCTTACGGGTGCTAAGTGTAGCAATTTAAACTCCAAATGTTTATTTTTAAACAGGATAACTGACCTCTGTGTACTTCAGCGGTATTAAAGGGGAACACGTTATTCCTATGGTCTAAGACTGTCCGCAAATATCAGTCAACATGAACAACTCTTTTCCCAAATCCCCAAACTAGAGTGCTAAAACTCAAATTTGTTAAGCTAGGCTAAGCAGATAGTTCCTAGCATCATTCATATGTACTAGCAAAACCGAGCTCTGTTATAAATTCTAGACATAACAAGAGTAAGCAAGTTCCCAGGTTTGGTTATGCCGTGACAGTGCATAGGGCTGGTCAATATATCGATATAATATCGATATTGCTATATGAGGTATCGTCTTAAATTTTGGATATTGTAATTTCTGAACTTACTAAACTGTTCTAGCTTTTCTATTATTTGCCTTTACCCACTTAGTCATTGTGTCCACATTATTGGTGATTATTTATCAAAACTCTCTTGTGTTAGTATTTTGTGAAAGCATCATCGTGAGCTTAGAATTATAAGGTTCTATCTCCACTTTTGGTCGAAATTGAGTTTTTGACATAATCTGATCCATTAGGTGTTTATTAATGCCTGTGTGGTGTTATTTTTGTAAAAAACTTATTTTGTTAGTTAGTTATTAATAGTAGATTATACTACATAACAGTTTTGCCAGCTGGGATGTAAAAACTTTGATGCTCAATATCTCAGAACTACCCTAAACGGAGATAGAACCTTATAATTCTAAGCTCACGCAATAGTAACAATATCGACATTGAGGTATTTTGTCAAACATATTATGATATTTGATTTTTGCCATATCGCCCAGCTCTAACAGTGCACACAGCGATACACTGGTAATGACGTTTAATCATGTATCCAGCCAATATTAATAGCTCACGTTACTGTACTGTGTAAACTGTTACCTTCATTTAATATTTTATGTGGATTTTTTTTTTCCATTCTGCAGAGCCACCGTCGCTGCGTCTGTAGTTTATAACCTTGACGTTCCACTTCCGGGATTGCTCCGGTGCCGCAGTACATTCCACCGGATGCATGAATTTTCGTCGATTTCCATTTCCTTTCGCTTTTTTTGTTGTTGGAATTTTAGGAGGACTATGGTTAACTGCTCCTCAGATCTCTGCAGGGGAAATTGAGACAAGCGAGCTAGACTATCTGCTGTAATCTGAGTTTTCTCTCACACGACTATTTTGCAGTGGCTCCGTGCAGAGTTTAGCTCCGCCCAAGACGATTGTGATTGGTTTAAAGAAATGCCAATGAACCAGAGCACGTTTTTCTCCCATCCAGGAGTGCTGTGTGGAGTAGCCAGACCCTCCTCTTTGCTCCGCAGCGTGTGGATGGTCTGGCAAAGTGAGACTACTGTGTCGGAAACTAAGCGCCGCCCAAGATGACTGTGATTGGTTTAAAGAAATGCAAACAACCCAGAATGTTTTTTTTTTTTTTTTTTTTCTCCTATCCCAGGATGGATGTGTGGTGTAGCCAGACTTTACTCCACAGCGCTGTGAAGTTAGGTCTGGCAATGCCAGACTAGTCAAAAGATGTTACAGTTGACACTTTTGCATATGCGTACATTTTCTGTTTCAGAACTGAGAACGCTACAGTATAATTAAGCTCATTTGGGTATAAAAAACAAATCAGTTTCCTGTTAATTGTCTACTTGATGACATCACACGTTCGAAACTTCTCTGGTTTCTGGCTTTGAGAGAGAGTAGCTCATATTCACAAATATTTATTTAACTTTCCTCGGCCAAATGACATATTGGAATTCTAAATGTAGGTGGTGTTCCCCTTCAAAGTTAAAAAATGAAGACACCATTTCCCCATCACCCCATTGCTTTCTGCAACAATAGGGATGCCCTACGGTCTAAAATAATCAGACTGTTTTCACCATCTGCCACTGTGAAAAAGTGTAAACTGTAGGAACAGAGCTTTATTTTGTGCTAGAAGGCCATCAACTCATGACAATTTAATGTAACAAAATGTTGCATCGGGTATGTCATCCCTGTGCTGTACAATGAAAAAAAAAAAAAAAAGACAGCTGAGTAAAGAACA